>NC_092235.1:20101235-20113735 GCF_036320965.1 Panulirus ornatus
GGCTGTATGCAAATGAAGCCAATGTTCCTTTGTTCCTGACGTTTCTCTGCTAAGGAGAGAGAAGCAGTTAGGTGTGTGTGTGTGTGTGTGTGTGTGCCATATTATGTGAATTTTGACATAGGTTGGTGCCATATTGAATGACTTGTTCCTTTTTTTCTTTTGCACCATTAGATGATTTTTTTTTTTTTTTTCACCATATTTTGAAGTCATAGTCTTAAGGTTTTGCTATATTTTGATGCCACAGTTGGTGAGGTTTGCCATATTGCGAATTCATTTTGGATGAGTCTTGCTATATTTTGATGTCATATTGGACGAGTATTGCCATATTCTAAGCTATGATTTTTCGACTTGCAATTCAATCACAGTCAGTGACTAGAAATCCACCTCGAGCCACAGAGGATGAATTTCATATGTATTACATGTGTGTTTCATATGTATTACTTCATGTTCATGACACAGATGATAAGTTACGCAGTGGTTTGGGTAAACATTGTTTACATTATTACTGTTGCTAGATCACCTAGATTGGTTCTAGATTACCTAGAATGGTGTGAGATCATGAGAGAACAGACTAGTGCTGCATCGTCCAGGATAGTATACTATTTAGGGCAGAGTGGAAAAGATTATCTAAATTTGAATGGTACAAAGGTAGCTAAAATGGTATCTGGCATATCCTACCCCACACTGTGTGTGTACTAGACAACAAAGACTTTTCATGCAAACTTTGCAAATGTTATATTTTTCCTATTTTTTCAAAACCAATGGCTCTTTTTTAAATACTAGGTACATTGTTGACATATATAGTCCTAGAGATGGTCTAAATGGTGCAAGAGAACTCTTTGAAAATGATGAAAACAATAGTTTTATTGCAAAACAGTGTCCGATGCCGGATATAAATATAAATATACGTGGGTTTTTAATCCTTTCACTATATATGTTTATTTATATGGTTCATTGGAAAAAAAGATTTTTTTTTAGTAAATGTCAACCATTTATTTCTGGTAACAACTAATACCAGCAAAGAAAATACAAAATAAAGTTATCTGGCTCTAACAAGAGTGACAACTGTATACACATTTGTTGGTGAGATGTGGCAACTTCAGGTTGGGGTTGCCAGATTGCAACCGAACCCTGGATAAGACCATACCCACCACTCAAAGTCGACAAATCGGTACAAATGTCATTCAACCTTCGTATCCACAAATATTTTTAGGTAAACAGCTGTGTACAGGGTACTAAGGTATACATGGAGACAAAGTCGATGTGTTAATGGTAGCCCACATTTACATATATTCTTTGAAAGTGGAGAATCTGAATTGCATGAATTGTCCAGAACGAAGCTAGTGAACAAAAACGTTGTATTAAGAAAACAAATATCACATGATAAACTATGTGATAAGGAAGATAACCCTTAAGTTTATATATATATATATATATATATATATATATATATATATATATATATATATATATATATATATATATATATTTGATCGCCTCTTCCCGCGTTAGCGCCAGGGATAGACGAAAAATAGGCCACGTTCGCTCACATTCATTCTCTAGCTGTCATGTGTAATGCACCGAAACCACAGCTCCCTCTCCACATCCAGGCCCCACAGACCTCTCCTTGGTTTACCCCGGACGCTTCACAAACTCAGGTTCAGTCTATTGACAGTATCTCGACCCCCTGTCTGTTACATTGTTCCAATTCATTCCTTCCATTGCACGCCTTTCACCCTCCTGCATGTTCAGGTCCCGACCACTCAAAATCTCTATCACTCCATCCTTCCATCTCCAATTTGGCCTCCCTTTTCTCCTTGTTCCCTCCACTTCTAGCACATATATCCTCTTTATCAACCTCTTCTCACTCATTCTTTTCATATGTCCAGTTTATATATATATATATATATATATATATATATATATATATATATATATATATATATATATGCATATAAATCACAGTGATAAGCGTGATCTAAATATTTGTTGATAACGACCAGGAAATGTATAACAGGAAAAATCCTAAGCACTTTCGTGTATTACGTGTTCAGAGGGATTTTTTTTCCCCCCTGGATATGTAATACACGAAAGTGCTTAGGATTTTTCGTATTTTTTTCCCTGTGGTAATTAGGATATATATATATATATATATATATATATATATATATATATATATATATATATATATATATATATGAATTCAATTATCTAAATACCAGAAGTAGAACTGGTTACCATTATCACAGAAGTTCAGCATCTATCCACCAGACAAATATGTCTTTGGCTCCTCCAGTAATACACTCTGAAAGTAAATAAATTCCATAAAAAAAAGACATCTTTTTCACTGACGGCTGTGTCAACACTTCTCTCCTCTTTTCTGTGTCTACTGGGCTCTTATTTTCCTTTTTCTTTATATCTCTTTATCTTTTCTCTGAATAAAACGATTTATGATGACACCTACTATGAGAAAGGGGGGTCAGGAACTCTGACGTCATAGGAGTGTGAGGTCAATAACGGTCAAGGGTAGGAGGAGTTCATTACATTGTATGAGGGGTTCAGGGTGTAACCTCACATTGTAAGAGTCTCTCGGTGTAGTAGTAGTAGTAGTAGTAGTAGTAGTTGTAGTAGTCGTAGTAGTAGTAATGGTAGAAGTAATAGTAGTAGTACTAAGAGAGAGAGAGAGAGAGAGAGAGAGAGAGAGAGAGAGGTGAGTTTGGGGGAGAAAAAGACAACAATAAGCTATATGACTCGCATTTTAGTATTATGTACAAATCTGATTTATATTCATTCTTTTTTTTTTTTTTTGGCTGGTAATCTAAGACATATGACGTGGTATAAAGGAAGGCAATTTAAGAAAAGGAAAAAAATAATTCATCCGGAATTTCAAACTGTGAACAGAGGAAACTGGGGTCCTTTCGAATCTACTTTTGACGGGGAGAGAGAGAGATCATGGAACCAGACCTCAAGTTTAAATTTAAATCTCTTGCCGCTGAAGACATTGCGCCAGTGTCGGGAAATTCAGCATCAATTTCTTCCTCGTCTTTTTCTTTCGAATTGGGGGTGGTGGTGTGTTGTACGCGTTTGCTGAACCCAACTAGCAAATGAGTTGAACAAAGTCAGCTGTAAGCTGAGTCTAGCGGAGTACATAAATTTAGTTAAAATGTACGAGTTGGTATCGTTAGTATTGATCCATCTTCAAATGGATCACCTGATTCTTTTTTTTTCTCTCTTAAGCTGATTTGAATTGTTTTTTTTTTCCATTTTATTCCTCAATTTCAACACTGGTGTGAGAATAGTTATCCCTGTACGACTATGACGACTGTACGACCCTTTGACTTAGGTGCAATGGCTAGGCTATATCGTAAACAAGGATCGTACGCTTGTGCCCAAATGTCGTACCGTCCTGTCTTAAACGTTTTTAAAAATCGCATGTCTCTCTCTTGACCTAGTTATCCTTTTCGACATGACCGACATTTCATATTTATTTCGACATTTAAAACGATGCTATTCATGCTAGAAGAAGCTTGTATGTACTGCTAACCGAATAAATGAATTAACACTCGACGTAACAGGGAGGGAGGAAAACATTTGAACAGCCATATGTAAGGTACTTTGAACGCGGGATATTATATTTCTTTCTTTACAGGTTTTGACGTCTCTCTCTACAATCTAATTTACACTCTTATTTACAAGTCCATGACAACAGATGATATGATAAAAAGGGGGGTTGGAGGAGGAGGGATGTTCTCTGTGCTTAGGGGCGAGGGTGGAGGTTCTTGATCTTGAAGGTATAATGGTTTTGGAGGGGGGAAGGGGGGATATTTTTTTCTTTCTTATCAAGGGCAATGCTACATATGCAAAGAAAACGGAGTGGGGTGGAAGGGGGGGATATTTTTTTTTTTTTTGAAGAAAAAAAATTCCCCCGCTCCCCTGGCCCTCTCGGTCATGTACATGGTAATTATTGCTGACAACATTAAGCCAACGCTAGACCCGCAAGGCACAAGGACACCACAAGGGCGCTGCTGGCAGCCCTCCACCCGCTGGGTGAGGCTGACTGCTCCCACCCCCACCTCGGGGTGCGGGTCGGCCCCCCCGCCAGCTCGTCTCCACCGATGGGGTAGTTTCTGTTCTTCTCGACCGAGGGCTGCGACGGGGCCCGATGGTTGGGTCTCGGGTTGGTGACGTGGCCTCGGTTCAGGACGTCGTCGTATCTCGTGGGGCTGCTGGTGTCCTCCCGAGACCGAGGGCTGTACAGGATCTCGTTGCTGAGCTCGACGGGCGTGTAGCCCACCCGCCCGAACTGCTTCATCTCCTCCTCTTCGTCGGTGAAGATGGGCTGCTCCGTCGGCAGGTCGATCTCTGCAGGAGGAGAAGAGGATGAGGAGAAGAGGAGGAGGAGGAGGAGGAGAAGAGGAGGAGGAGGAGGAGGAGAAGAAGAGGAGGAGGAGGAGGAGAGGGAGAGGAAGAGAAAGATGAAATCCTCAGGTTACTCACATTGTGGTGGACGTGGTTCTCTGTCTACTTGTGTCTAAATAGAGGTTCTCCTATCCTCTCTCTCTCTCTCCCTATCCTCACTAGATAAAGGTAAAAGGATGGACTATCCTTCTTAGATATGGTGTATCTGGACTAGGTGACGAAAGAGAGAGAGAGAGGGGATCGAACCACGGCCTAATTGGCTGTTGCGACCTAGAGAGTCGTTTGGAGTTGAGAGACTGGTTCTCTTCCTTCATGGAAAGCAGCATTTGATTCATTCACACAACAGGAAGTTCTTTTAAAGAGCATTTGCAAAGGAAGAGGTGAAGAAATGATACCCCCGCACATGCATGCGCCAACACCTCCTCCCCTCACCATGCGCCAACACCCTCCTCCCCTCTCACCATGCGCCAACACCTCCACCCACCTTCACCATGCGCCAACACCCTCCTCCCCTCTCACCATGCGCCAACACCTCCACCCACCTTCACCATGCGCCAACACCCTCCTCTCTCACCATGCGCCAACACCTCCAACCACCTTCACCATGCACCAACACCCTCCTCTCTCACCATGCGCCAACACCTCCACCCACCTTCACCATGCGCCAACACCTTCCCCTCTCACCATGCGCCAACACCTCCACCCACCTTCACCATGCGCCAACACCTCCCTCTCTCACCATGCGCCAACACCTTCTCCTCTCACCATACGCCACCACCTCCTCCCACCTTCACCATGCGCCAACACCTTCCCCTCTCACCATGCGCCAACACCTCCTCCCCTCGCCATACGCCAACACCTCTACCCACCTTCACCATGCGCCAATCTCACCATGCGCCAACACCTCCTCCCTTCACCATGTGCCAACACCTCCTCCCACCTTCATGCACCAGCACTTCCCCTCCCTCCTTTACCATACCAACACCTCCCCCCTTATCCATATACCTACACTTCCCCCACTTCACCATACACCTACACCTCTCCCACTTCACCATATACTCCCACCCTCATCTTCACCATGCACTCCCACTCTCACCATGACGCACTTCCACCCTCATCCTCACCATACACTCCCACCCTCACCCTCACCATGCACTCCCACCCTCACCATGCACCACCACCACCATCACCACAATACTCACCGTAAACTTTGATCTTTCCCTCCGTCTCCCCCAGTGAGTTCTTAGCTGTGCAGTAGTATATGCCAGCGTGGTGGCTCTGGAAGCTGGTGATGGTGAGGTTCATCTTGGTCATGTAGAAGTTGGTGAGCGACTCCTGGACGATGAACTCGTTGTTGCTGATCAGCATTTCACCTGCGCCGCCACGTCAGGCCAATCGGCACATGGGGGAAAGAGGCGAAGAGAGAGAGAGAGAGAGAGAGAGAGAGAGAGAGAGAGAGAGAGAGAGAGAGAGAGAGAGCGAGAGAGAGAGAGACGCATTGTTAGTACGGATTTTTAAGGGCATTATGTC
Organism: Panulirus ornatus; assembly: GCF_036320965.1. NCBI lineage: Eukaryota > Metazoa > Arthropoda > Malacostraca > Decapoda > Palinuridae > Panulirus > Panulirus ornatus. The sequence continues at coordinate 20,107,185 of NC_092235.1, forward strand.
AGTTCTATGGTGACTACAGCATGTCTGATGGGGCCAGTATGTTAGTCCTATGCTGACTACAATATGTCTCATGGGGCCAGTATGTTTGCCCTATGCTGACTACAATATGCCTCATGTGGTCAGTATGTTAGCCCTATGCTGACTACAATATGCCTCATGGGGCCAGTATGTTAGCCCTATGCTGACTACAATATGCCTGATGGGGTCAGTATGTTAGCCCTATGCTGACTACAATATGTCTGATGGGGTCAGTATGTTAGCCCTATGCTGACTACAATATGTCTGATGGGGTCAGTATGTTAGCCCTATGCTGACTACAATATGTCTGATGGGGCCAGTATGTAGTGTGTGTGAGACGGGATACCCGCCACTGCAGTGGATGTTTAGGGCCAAACTAAAGTACATAGGGAGGGTTAATGTGAGTGGAGGTCTTGCATTTAAGATCACGGACAGGTTCGAGATGATGATAAACTTTCAGTTTTAACTCAACATCTTTGAATTTATAATATTTAGATTAGAATTCATTGTTCTTAAAGAAGAGTTTGAGACTCATTTGACAAGTCAAGGCCGGGGAAAAAATATATATATATATATATAGGAATGAAGGAATTGTATTTCATTATATGCGAACATTTTGGACTCTGTCTGTCTGTCTGTCTCTCACCGACCAGCTGTGGACTGTGGTAGGAGTGCGTGAGGGATGGACCTACCTGTGTCGCGAGTCCAGTACTGGATGGATTTGGGCGAGGCTTCCAGATTGCATTCCAGGGAAGAGGAGCTGCCCAGGGGCACCCCAATGAGCTGGTTGGGGACGTGGATGACCGGGCGAACTGTTGTGTGTGGGGGGAGGGAGGAAACATGTTAGTCTACGAGGGCTTCTGTGCTCTGCTGGTGCACCTGTGTGCCGCCCCCGTCATGCTACACCTGCACCATCACCATCATCATACTACACCTGCGCCATTATCATGCTACATCTGCATCATCACCATTATCATACTACACCTGCGCCATCACCATGATCATGCTACACCTGCATCATCATACTACACCTGCATCATCATCATGCTACACCTTCATCATCACCATTATCATACTACACCTGCATCATCACCATCATCATGCTACACCTGCCCAATTACCACCATCATACTACACCTGCATCATCACCATCATCATGCTACACCTGCCCAATTACCACCATCATACTACACCTGCATCATCACCATCATACTACACCTGCGCCATTACCATCATCATACTACACCTGCGCCATTACCATCATCATACTACACCTTCATCATCACCATCATCATGCTACACCTGCATCGTCACCATCATCATACTACATCTGCATCATCACCATCATCATGCTACACCTGCGCCATCACCATCATCATGCTACACCTGCATCATCACCATCATACTACACCTGCGCCATCACCATCATCATACTACACCTGCGCCATCACCATTATCATGCTACATCTGCGCCATCACCATCATCATGCTACACCTGCATCATCACCATCATCATACTACACCTGCGCCATCACCATCATCATACTACACCTGCGCCATCACCATCATCATACTATACCTGCGCCATCACCATCATCATACTACACCTGCGCCATCACCATCATCATACTACACCTGCATCATCGTCATACTACACCTTCGCCATCATCATACTACACCTTCATCATCATCATACTACACCTGCATCATCACCATCATCATACTACACCTGCATCATTACCATCATCATACTACACCTGCATCATTACCATCATCATACTACACCTGCATCATTACCATCATCATTCTACACCTGCATCATTGTCATTATGCTTCACCTGTGCTGCCACCATCGTACAATGCCTGCATCATCATCATACTACACCTGTATCATCATCATACTACACCTGCATCCTGCATCATCATAATATACCTGCATCATCATCATACTACACCAGCACTACCATCATACTACTGCTGTTCCATCATACTATACCTGTACCGGCATCATACTACACCTGTTCCATCATATTACACGTGCACCACCATAATATTACACTTGTCCCTTCATATTACACCTGCAACTAGCATCATACAACACCTGTTCCGTCCTATTACACCTGCGTTAGCTTCATGCTACACCTGTTCTATTACATTACACCTGCATTAGCATCATACTACACCTGTTCCACCACATTACATCTGCTTTGGCATCATACTACACCTGTTCTACCACATTACACCTGCATCAGCATCTTACTACACCTGTTCCACCACATTACACCTGCATCGGCATCTTACTACACCTGTTCCACCACATTACACCTGCATCGGCATCTTACTACACCTGTTCCACCACATTACACCTGCACCAGCATCATACTACACCTGTTCCACCACATTACACCTGCACCAGCATCATACTACACCTGTTCCACCACATTACACCTGCACCAGCATCATACTACACCTGTTCCACCACATTACACCTGCACCAGCATCATACTACACCTGTTCCACCACATTACACCTGCATCAGCATTGCACTAAATTGGTCATATGTAGGTCGTAAGCAGTGTACGTCTGAGGCCGTGTGCACGACGGTACGACCTCAGAGCACGACGGTACGACCTCAGAGCACGACGGTACGACCCTTGAGCACGACGGTACGACCCTTGAGCCCGTCTCGTAAGAGTTAGGTTAAAGTCCAAGCCATCATACTGAAGGTCGTGCCTTCATACTCAAGGGTCGTACTCGTCGTTCTTAAGGGTCGTGCTCAGTGATCGCACAGTCGTGCTTAAGGGTTGTACTGTCGTGCTCAAGGGCCGTACCGTCGTGCTCAAGAGCTGTGCCGTCGTGCTCAAGGGTCGTACCATCGTGCTCAGGGGTCATACCCTTCGTGCTCAAGGGGTCGTACCCATCGTGTCCAAGAGTCGTACACCGTCGTGGTCAAGGATCGTACCGTCGTGCTCAAGGGCCATACCCGTCGTGCTCAGGGGTCGTACCCGTCGTGCTCAGGGGTCGTACCCGTCGTGCTCAGGGGTCGTACCCGTCGTGCTCAGGGGTCGAACCCGTCGTGCTCAGGGGTCGTACCGTCGTGGTCAAGGGTCGTACCGTCGTGCTCAAGGGCCATACCCGTCGTGCTCAGGGGTCGTACCGTCGTGCTCAAGGGGTCGTACCACTAGCACTCAAGAATCTCTTAAGAAAAGAGCATCAACACCCACGATTGACGAGAGGCGTTGACACACACACACACACACACACCACCACGAACTACCCAACGAGCACTTAACGAGCCGACCCCCCTAACGAGCGGTGACCAGCCCCTGTAGGGGAGGGGGTGGTGGGGGGTGGTGAGGGTTGTTAAGGTACTAACAGTGAGGGTTGTTATAACAAGGTACTAACAGTGAGGGTTGTTATAACAAGGTACTAACAGTGAGGGTTGTTATAACAAGGTACTAACAGTGAGGGTTGTTATAACAAGGTACTAACAGTGAGGGTTATAACAAGGTACTAACAGTGAGGGTTGTTATAACAAGGTACTAACAGTGAGGGTTGTTAAGGTACTAACAGTGAGGGTTGTTAAGGTACTAACAGTGAGGGTTGTTATAACAAGGTACTAACAGTGAGGGTTGTTATAACAAGGTACTAACAGTGAGGGTTGTTAAGGTACTAACAGTGAGGGTTGTTATAACAAGGTACTAACAGTGAGGGTTGTTATAACAAGGTACTAACAGTGAGGGTTGTTAAGGTACTAACAGTGAGGGTTGTGAAGGTACTAACAGTGAGGGTTGTTATAACAAGGTACTAACAGTGAGGGTTGTTAAGGTACTAACAGTGAGGGTTGTTATAACAAGGTACTAACAGTGAGGGTTGTTATAACAAGGTACTAACAGTGAGGGTTGTTAAGGTACTAACAGTGAGGGTTGTTATAACAAGGTACTAACAGTGAGGGTTGTTAAGGTACTAACAGTGAGGGTTGTTATAACAAGGTACTAACAGTGAGGGTTGTTATAACAAGGTACTAACAGTGAGGGTTGTTATAACAAGGTACTAACAGTGAGGGTTGTTATAACAAGGTACTAACAGTGAGGGTTGTTATAACAAGGTACTAACAGTGAGGGTTGTTATAACAAGGTACTAACAGTGAGGGTTGTTAAGGTACTAACAGTGAGGGTTGTTATAACAAGGTACTAACAGTGAGGGTTGTTAAGGTACTAACAGTGAGGGTTGTTATAACAAGGTACTAACAGTGAGGGTTGATAAGGTACTAACAGTGAGGGTTGTTAAGGTACTAACAGTGAGGGTTGTTATAACAAGGTACTAACAGTGAGGGTTGTTAAGGTACTAACAGTGAGGGTTGTTATAACAAGGTACTAACAGTGAGGGTTGATAAGGTACTAACAGTGAGGGTTGTTAAGGTACTAACAGTGAGGGTTGTTATAACAAGGTACTAACAGTGAGGGTTGATAAGGTACTAACAGTGAGGGTTGTTAAGGTACTAACAGTGAGGGTTGTTATAACAAGGTACTAACAGTGAGGGTTGTTATAACAAGGTACTAACAGTGAGGGTTGTTATAACAAGGTACTAACAGTGAGGGTTGTTATAACAAGGTACTAACAGTGAGGGTTGTTAAGGTACTAACAGTGAGGGTTGTTATAACAAGGTACTAACAGTGAGGGTTGTTAAGGTACTAACAGTGAGGGTTGTTATAACAAGGTACTAACAGTGAGGGTTGATAAGGTACTAACAGTGAGGGTTGTTAAGGTACTAACAGTGAGGGTTGTTATAACAAGGTACTAACAGTGAGGGTTGTTAAGGTACTAACAGTGAGGGTTGTTATAACAAGGTACTAACAGTGAGGGTTGTTAAGGTACTAACAGTGAGGGTTGTTATAACAAGGTACTAACAGTGAGGGTTGATAAGGTACTAACAGTGAGGGTTGTTAAGGTACTAACAGTGAGGGTTGTTATAACAAGGTACTAACAGTGAGGGTTGATAAGGTACTAACAGTGAGGGTTGTTAAGGTACTAACAGTGAGGGTTGTTAAGGTACTAACAGTGAGGGTTGTTAAGGTACTAACAGTGAGGGTTGTTAAGGTACTAACAGTGAGGGTTGTTATAACAAGGTACTAACAGTGAGGGTTGTTAAGGTACTAACAGTGAGGGTTGTTAAGGTACTAACAGTGAGGGTTGTTATAACAAGGTACTAACAGTGAGGGTTGTTAAGGTACTAACAGTGAGGGTTGTTAAGGTACTAACAGTGAGGGTTGTTAAGGTACTAACAGTGAGGGTTGTTATAACAAGGTACTAACAGTGAGGGTTGTTAAGGTACTAACAGTGAGGGTTGTTATAACAAGGTACTAACAGTGAGGGTTGTTATAACAAGGTACTAACAGTGGACCTCGACCATGATCCTCTTGCTAACGATGGGTGGCACGCTATTGTTAGCGATGCACAGGTAGGGACCCATGTCCGACCTCGTGATGTGGGTCAGGTTCAGCGTCTCGCCCTCGTAGTTCGTCTCTGTCGCGGGGAGATGGTAGGGGGGGGGAAGAGAGAGACGAGGGGTGAGACGTGTGGGGAGAGACGGGAGAGACAGAGAGAGAGGGAGGGAGGGAGAGACGAGGGGTGAGACGTGGGGTAGAAGGAGAGGGACGAGTGGTGAGATGTAGGAAGAGGGAGAGGGACGAGTGGTGAGACGTGGGAAGAGGGAGAGGGACGAGTGGTGAGACGTGGGAAGAGGGAGAGGGACGAGTGGTGAGACGTGGGAAAAAGTGAGAGGGACGAGTGATGAGACGTAGGAAAAAGGGAGAGGGACGAGTGGTGAGACGTAGAGATGGAGAGACGAGTGTGTTAAGAAGAGAGAGAGAGAGAGAGAGAGAGAGAGAGAGAGAGAGAGAGAGAGAGAGAGAGAGAGAGAGAGAGAGACGAGGGGTGAGACGTGGGGTAGAAGGAGAGGGACGAGTGGTGAGACGTGGGAAGAGGGTGAGGGACGAGTGGTGAGACGTGGGAAGAGGGAGAGGGACGAGTGATGAGACGTGGGAAAAAGGGAGAGGGACGAGTGATGAGACGTAGGAAAAAGGGAGAGGGACGAGTGGTGAGACGTAGAGATGGAGAGACGAGTGTGTTGAGAGAGAGAGAGAGAGAGAGAGAGAGAGAGAGAGAGAGAGAGAGAGAGAGAGAGAGAGAATGGACAGTTGTGTGATCAATGGCGAGTGATTGGGTGGAGTGTATGAGACAGGGAAGTGATGGTAGAGGAAGAATATATATATATCAAAAGAAAGACAATAATAATTCCATCAATGTTATTAATGATCTAAAGAATAAATAACGTCTTTATCAAGAAATAAATATATAGGAAAAAAAAATTACACATGAATTTCACAATGAATGAAAAAAATGAATGCCTCTCAGAGAATGGGATGCCAAATTTTATAGCCAGGCAAATTGTACGAAAAAAAATGTTGATGTCTTGTGAATTCACACACACACACACACACACACACAAACACACACACACACACACACAC
>NC_092235.1:20116235-20156235 GCF_036320965.1 Panulirus ornatus
ATATATATATATATATATATGTACAAATACTAACATTATCTGTTCCAGTGTGACAGTGAGAGAGATTTCCAAACTAAGGGAGAGGAATGTGCGTGTGTGTGTGAGTGTGACAACCTCAGAGATTGATGTCTCTCTCCTCTTAGAGTGAGAGTCGAACACTGTGGGAGAGGTGTGTGGGGCTGGCTGTGGTTGGGAGAGTCCATTACTGTGGGGGAGGGAGGTGGGAGAGCGTCCTGTTGGTTGGGCCCCCCCACTGGAGAGCGAAGCATTCTTAACGGTACGGTGGTAACAGATGAGTGTGAGAAACGGGTCTTGGCAACAGATGCGTATACCGACAGGCGTTGATAAACAGGAGGTATTACCCGTTTTTTATCCAACAGATGCGTATGACAACACGCGTAGATGAACAGGTGTTATTATCTGTTTACCCAACAGATGCGTATGACAACAGACGTAGATGAACAGGTGTTATCATCTGTTTATCCAATAGATGCGTATGACAACAGGCGTAGATAAACAGGTGTTATTACCTATTTACCCAACAGATGCGTATGACAACACGCGTAGATGAACAGGTGTTATTACCTGTTTACCCAACAGATGCGTATGACAACCGGCGTAGATAAACAGGTGTTCGTACCTGTTTACCCAACAGGCGTTGATAAACAGGTGTTATTACCTGTTTACCCAACAGGTGTTGATAAACGGGTCTTATTACCTGTTTACCCAACAGATGCGTATGACAACAGGCGTAGATAAACGGGTCTTATTACCCGTTTTTACCCAACAGATGCGTATGACAACAGGCGTAGATAAACAGGTGTTATTACCTGTTTTTACCCAACAGATGCGTATGCCAAAAGGCGTAGATAAACAGGTGTTCGTACCTGTTTACCGAACAGGCGTAGATAAACAGGTGTTATTACCTGTTTTTACCCAACAGATGCGTATGCCAACAGGCATAGATAAACAGGTGTCATTACCTATCCAACCCACAGATGCTTATGCCAACGGGATGTCAATAAGCCAGTGTAACAACGGGCGTGAAACAGAATTCTTCGAGTCTAATTGCCTTGTTACCATCTATAAGATCGTTAATAGGGGATAAGACCACTCCACGAGGAGGGGGGGGGTCGATTATCTGTAACATCTTACTATAGTCATACAATTCCTCTTACTCGTTCAAGATTCGAAACGACCAATTAGATAAACCCTTTGTAACTGTCCAACAACGTGATTACGGTCTTGTTATGTCAATTATGGCACGACCTCGCTCGTATAGGAGATCTTAATGACCTGTTTTGATTTGTTACTCGTAAGATCCAAAGTTAAAGAAATGCCATTTATCACTAAACTAGATGTGGAAAATAAACCCTTGTGTGTGTGTGTGTGTGTGTGTGTGTGTGTGTGTGTTATAAAGGACATTATAATGGGGCATTTGTGATATAAATGGCCATTTAAAATGGGCTATTTATTGTTAGTGGGTATCACTATACTACTGTGGGCCATTTATGATATAAATGGGTCTTATGATGGGCCATTTACGTTGAGAGTGGGTATAGTGTTATAAAAGGCCATTTATGGTATTAATGGCTCTTATGATGGGCCATTTATGTTGAGAGTGGATATAGTGTTATAAAAGGCCATTTATGGCATCAATGGCTCTTATGATGGGCCATTTATGTTGAGAGGGGATATAGTATTATAGAAGGCCATTTATGATATAAATGGCTCTTATGATGGGCCATTTATGATATTAATGGATCTTACAATGGGCCATTTATAAGTGGACGATCTATCATAATGGGCCATTTATGATACCAATAGATCTTATACTATAAAAAGCCATTTATGATGTTAATGACCAATTACGATGGGCCATTTATGATATCACTGGCTCTTATACTATAAAAAGCCATTTATGGTGTCAATGACCAATTACGATGGGCCATTTATGATACCAATAGATCTTATACTATAAAAAGCCATTTATGGTGTTAATGACCAATTACGATGGGCCATTTATGACATCACCGGCTCTTATGATGGGCCAGTCAGGGTATGAATGGCCCATTATAATGGGGGGGGGGGGGACGACCAGGAGACGACGTAATTGAGACCTTGAAGGTCGTTACCGTGGAAACAAACAGGACCATCTATCGTTGAGGTGTGGCAGTTAGCAGTTAGACCCCACCTCATTGCTGACCAGCTGGGCTGTTTATGTGTGAGGGGAGGAGGAGGAGGGGGAAGCCTCTTCCTCCTCCTCCCCTTTGGGGAAAGAGGAGAGGAAAGGGGAGAGATGGTGGTGGTTGGGTTGTCCCCTCTTTCCCCATCTCTCTGGCCTTGTTAGTGTTGATGGAATGCTTGTGGGGGGGGGGGGGGGCAATTCGACAGTAGCTCATTATGAAGTGGTTCCAGGTCCCCTTCCCTCCTTCCTTCCCTCCTTTCCCTCCCTCCTCCTTCCTGCCTTCGCCCTTCCCCCCCTTTTTTTTTTCTCACCCTTCCTTCCTCTCTCTTTTTCTTCCTTCCCTCCCTTACTTCCTTCTCCATTTCCTCTCCCCCCTCTCTCATTTTCTTTTTCTTTTTTTAGGTTTTCGTGTGAAATGAGAATGTGGATCGAAATGCTAAAGAAGTGCATTCCATTTTTTTTTCTTAAAATGCGACCTTTTTTAGAAAAAATTTATTTACGATTGTGGAAGAACCCATTTCTTGAAAAGGGTCACTGGTTTCATACCAGGACCCTTTTTTTTCCCTTAAGGGTTCCTGTAGCTTTAAGGCTGCGCTACGTCCAGTAGCAGGGAAATGATGGGCTCGAGTTGAGAGAGAGGGGGTCTTCGAAGAGAGACAGTATTGTATAGATTTATCTGCATCAATTCCCCCTCTTAAAATATATCCTGCCACACTTCATACTCAACACCTGTAGCCTATTTACCACATCTGTCCACTCATCACCTGTTATTTACCATATCTGTCCACTCAACACCTGTTATTTACCATATCTGTCCAATCAACACCTGTTATTTACCATATCTGTCCAATCAACACCTGTTATTTACCATATCTGTCCAATCAACACCTGTTATGTATTTACTACATCTGTCCACTCAACACCTGTAATCTATATACCACATCTGTCCATCAATACCTGTTATGTATTACCACATTTGCCCACTCAACACCTGTTATGTATTTACCACATCTGTCCAATCAACACGTGTAATGTATTTACCACATCTGCCCAATCAACATCTGTTATTTACCGCATCTGCCCACAGCATCTCCAATCCTTTCTTCTGCATCTGTTCTGTCTGTCTGTCAAGATTGCCCAGGTTTTCTTTGGTGTAGCACTGTTGCTGCTGCTGGCTCAAGAAAATTGTGCCTGGTTCGATGCCCACCTCTCACCCCCCCTCTCTCTCTCTCTCTCTCTCTCTCTCTCTCTCTCATTCCTCGACCCTCTTAAGAACTTATCTGCAGCTTGAATCAAGCTTATATCTACAGCTTGACTCAAGCTTACATCACCAGCTTGCCAGCTTATCTATCCTCCAATTCATCCATCCGTTCTTATCTGACAGCGGATGCAACCCGACCTTCCAATGACTAGCGAATCATCAGCATATAACTGTTCTCTCTCTGTTCTCTCTCTCTCTCTCTCTCTCTCTCTCTCTCTCTCTCTCTCTCTCTCTCTCTCTCTCTCTCTCTCTACCGGGTCGACGCTCTGACAAGTCGACTCTCTCTCTCTCTCTCTCTCTCTCTCTCTCTCTCTCTCTCTCTCTCTCTCTACCAGGTCGACTCTCCTCTACCAGGTCGACGCTCTGACAAGTCGACACTCACTAACTCTATCTACCAGGTCGACTCTCTCTACCAGGTCGACCGGCAACACTCGACTCGGGAGGTGAAAACCTGTGAAATTCTCTTTCGCTTCTGCCTGGGTTTTGGCCTATTGGTGGGGGGTAGGAGGGGGGAGAGGACGACCAGAGGGAGCGCGACTAAAAAGGGAAGCCATCGACGGATCTTTACATATGGTCGAACATCTATAGAGGTCGGCAGGGGATCAACGCCCCTGACGGCATCCCAGGGATACGCTGTTCATGCTGATGATTGGGGGACAATTTGAAGTTGAATGGGGGGGGAGGGAGAAGCGTTTTGGTCCAGTCAGGTATATTATGACGGAGGTGGAAACCCCCTCTCTCTCTCTCTCTCTCTCTCTCTCCCTCCTAACCAGCCTTCCCCACCCCGTCAACCCCCAGAGGTCTGTCTCCTCCCCTCCCCAGGTTCAGGGGGTGGTGTGTGTGTGTGTGTGTGTGTGTGTGTGTGTGTGTGTGTGTGTGTGTGTCGGGGGAGAAGGTTCAGGGAGTCGAGGGAAAGAGACAGAGGGGGAGGAAGAAAAGGGAAAAATAATGTCTATTTGTCACTAAGGCGAGCGGAAGATATGGGAGGGGAATCTATCTATCTATCTATCTATCTATCTATCTATCTATATATATATATATATATATATATATATATATATATATATATATATATATATATATATATGAGAATGATATGATATACGGGAAGAATTTGGTCAACTAAGTCTAGCAGGGGGGGGAAGCGAGACGAAATATCAAAAAGAAGAAGAGGATGAATAAGAAGAATAAGAATAATATAATAAGAAGAGGAAGAAGAGGAAGGAGAAGAAGAAGATGAGGAATAAGGAGGAGGAGAGTGATGGAGAAAGAGCAACAAGATGTCAACGAACATGGAGCGGGAGATGTGGATAAAGACGTGTTTGCAAGATGGAGGAATGAACGCTGTGAGAGGTGATGGAAAGCTAAGCTTCCCACTGGCTGCAAAGCTAAGCTTCCAACTGGTAGCAAAGCTAAGCTGGCCCCATGTATTGTGTGGAGCTTTCTGTCTTCTGCCCTGGACCGACCTAACACCTCTCTCCCTTACCCTCCTTAGCTAGGTAGCGCCCCCTCTCACGTACATACCTTGTGTCCCTCTCACGACCTTTCTCGGCTGGTACCTGTCTGCCTTCACCCTCCCTCATTCTCCCAGTTCTCTCCCTACCTTTCCCTCCCCTCTCACCCTCTAGCATCAGTTTAAGCTCCCTTAAGACCCCCTATCCTCCAGCTGGCGTCTCCCTCCTGCATCCAGCATCGCTCCTCGTACCATCCCGCGTCTAGCCAACCTCCCTATTCCTTTCGTCCCGTCCCTGATGCAACTCGCGTCTCGTCCCTCATACACTCTCCACCCCTCCACCTTTTACCTCCCGTCCCTCCGCCGGCCGTCTCCCTCAGTGTCTCCTTCAGGCAGGAACCACTTCATCACCCTGGTTATCACGCCCTCCCAGGGGAGGGCCACGCGACGATAGGGTCCTGGCACACGAACCCTCGTCAGGAGATCCGTACGTGGGACAAGCGCTTCGTCAGTTCTCTCCGTCCACCCTACACACACACACACCGGGACCATACACGTAGTGAGGTATGTCTCATACCACCTGAAGAAGGCGCTGAAGACGTTTCCACTCGGTGGTCATATATACCTTGACGGTTCCTTAACGACCCCATGGTAGTTGGTAGGCCTAAGGGCCAAATTACCAACCAGTTCACAAGTAGGCGTTCCACACAACCACAAACACGCCCTCTCAGATCCACTTATCCCCCCATAGAGTAACACCATCCACACACTGGCTAAACAATCATTAGTTTAGTCTCATCGTTAACTAATGGATGACCTAATTACCCTCATGTCTTGGATATAGGATCAGGACGAGGGGTGATTAACAAGATCGGGGACTATAATCAGAGATCCAATGATTCGACCTTTCCAAGCCTTCATTCCAAGCCTCATTCTATACTAGAGATATCTATAGCTTGTCAGTATCTATACATTCTATAAGTAACATCTTGAAAATAGTCAGGTTAATCATACTTCTAACTCCGTGTGGAGAAGACATCTTCTGTGCCATATGTGGACTTTTAACGGAAAAGGCATATGGCTTCCTCACATCGAGTCACAGACAGAAATAACTTGCAATGTTATCTCTGTCTCAGTAACATAGAATCTCTTCCCTTAACATTACGTAATTTTTTTTATCATGCATATAAAAAAAAATGTAATATGCGACTGTTAAACTTACCATACTAGACCTCCATTGTAATATTAGTGTAAGTTCATAATTGTAAGGTCAGAATTATAAGGTCAGAATTGGTCTACAAACCTCTTTACTTGATTACTTGAATCATACGTAAACAAAATCATGTATCATGCAAAAGATAAATAGTTATATACGTCCATATATCCTGCAGGTGTTTACTGTTTACAGAGACGTGGGAGGAAGCTGGTGGCTGGGTTGGGCGAACCTGGGAGGGCGTGGGGTCGGTGTTGCTCAGGGCTGGTGAGAGTGAGGGAGGGAGTGTGTGTGTGGGAGTGAGGGAGGCAATGTGTGTAGTGTGGAAGTGAGCGAGGCAGTGTGTGTATATGGGAGTGAGGCAGTGTGTGTGTGGAAGTGAGGGAGGCAATGTGTGTGTGGAAGTGAGGGAGGCAGTGTGTGTGTGGGAGTGAGCGAGGCAGTGTGTGTGCATGAGTGAGGGAGGCAGTGTGTGTGTGGAAGGTAGCAGGAGGCGTGGCAGTGTGTGTGTGTGTGTGTGTGGAAGGTAACAGCAGGAGGAGGAGGCGTGGCAGTGTGTGTGTGTGTGTGTGGAAGGTAGCAGCAGGAGGAGGAGGCATGTTTGTGTGTGTGTGTGTGTGTGTGTGTGTGTGTGGAAGGTAGCAGGAGGCGTGGCAGTGTGTGTGTGTGTGTGTGTGTGTGTGTGTGTGTGGAAGGTAGCAGCAGGAGGAGGAGGCATGTTTGTGTGTGTGTGTGTGTGTGTGTGTGTGTGTGTGTGTGTGGAAGGCAGCAGGAGGAGGGGTCGTCGTCGTCGTGGTGGCACTGACCTGGGATCGCATGGGGTCGGTGTTGATCTGGCACATGTAAGGTCCTCGGTCCTCCTCCTGGACGCCCCGGATGTGAAGCATCCAGGTGTTGTGGTCGCTGTGGCTGACGGAGACCCGCGAGTTGTGGGTGATGACGTGCTTGTGGATGGCTTGGATGGCCTTTGTGTCCGCCTTGACCCACCCAACCTGCCGGCCGGGTCAAACGCCATGCTCAGGCGAGGGTGGGTGGTGGGTGGGTTGGGTGGGTGGGCTTGCAAGCACGGTGGGTTGGATGGGCGAGGGAGGGGACCCCTGCTAGCCACTCTAGCGAGGATGAGGAGGGAGGGTTGGAGGGAAGGGAGGGTGGGTGTGGGTAGCGGGTGAGGAGGGAGGGAAATGGGGAGAGGAGAGAGGGTGTTTGGGGGAAGGGGGGTGTAGTAGGGAAGGGGAAAGGCTAGAGATGGTAGGGGTCCCTTGATGTGTGTGGGTGCGGGGGGAGGGGTGGGTTTGCATGGGTGGAGAGGTGCACAGGTGGAGAAGTGCACAAGTGAGAGGTGCACATGTGGAGAGGTGCACAAGTTGAGAGGTGCACGAGTGGAGAGGTGCATAGGTGGAGAGGTGCATAGGTGGAGAGGTGCACAGGTGGAGAGGTGCACAAGTGAGAGGTGCACAAGTGGAGAGGTGCACAGGTGTAGAGGCGCACAAGTGAGAGGTGCACAAGTGAGAGGTGCACAAGAGGAGAGGTGCACAAGAGGAGAGGTGCACAAGAGGAGAGGTGCACAAGTGAGAGGTGCACAAGTGAGAGGTGCACAGGTGTAGAGGTGCACAAGTGAGAGGTGCACAAGTGGAGAGGTGCACAGGTGGAGAGGTGCACAGGTGGAGAGGTGCACAAGTGAGAGGTGCACAAGTGGAGAGGTGCACAGGTGGAGAGGTGCACAGGTGGAGAGTTCCACAAGTGGAGAGTTCCACAAGTGGAGAGGTGCACAAGTGGAGAGGTGCACAAGTGGAGAGGTGCACATGTGGAGAGGTGCGCATGTGGAGAGGTGCACAAGTGGAGAGGTGCACAAGTGGAGAGGTGCACAAGTGAGAAGTGCACAAGTGAGAGGTGCACAGGTGGAGAGGAGGTGCACAGGTGTGGAGGTGCACAAGTGGAGAGGTGCACAGGTGTGGAGGTGCACAAGTGGAGAGGTGCACAGGTGGAGAGGTGCACGAGTGGAGAGGTGCACAGGTGGAGAGGTGCACAGGTGGAGAGGTGCACAGGTAAAGAGGTGTACAGGTGGAGAGGTGCACAGGTGGAGAGGTGCACAGGTAGAGAAGTGCACAAGTGGAGAGGTGCACAGATGGAGAAGTGCACAGGTAGATAGGCGTACGGGTAGAGAGTTACAAAAGTAGAAAAATGCAGGTAATGAGATGCCCAGGTAGAGTATACGGGTAGAAAACTGCAGGTAGAGAGATGCTCAAGTAGAGTGAGACATGGGTAGATATATTCTCTGGTAGAAAGGTGCATCGGTAGAGAGAGAAACAGGTAGATATATAGGTAGGTAGGTAGATAGATAGATAGATAGATAGATAGAGAGAGAGAGAGAGAGAGAGAGAGAGAGAGAGAGAGAGAGAGAGAGAGAGAGAGAGAGAGAGAGAGAGAGAGAGAACACGCTGGTAAAAAGGTAGACACAGTGTTGAAGATGGAATAGGTAGTATGGTGACCAGATGGAATAGGTAGTATGGTGACCAGATGGAATAGGTAGTGTGGTTACCAAATGGAATGGGTAATGTGGTTACCATATGGAATGGGTAGTGTGGTTACCAAATGGAATGGGTAATGTGGTGACCAGACGGAATAGGATGTATGGTGACCAGATGGAATGGGTAGTATGTTGACCAGATGGAATGGGTTATATAGTGATCAGACGGAATGGGCAGTATGGTGACCAGATGGAATGGGTTATTTGGTGTCGAGATGGAATGGGTTATATAGTGATCAGACGGAATGGGCAGTATGGTGACCAGATGGAATGGGTTATTTGGTGTCGAGATGGAATGGGTTATATCGTGACCAAGTGGAATGGGTAGTATGATGACCAGATGGAATGGGTTGTATGATGACCAGATGGAATGGGTTGTATGATGACCAGATGGAATGGGTTGTATGATGACCAGATGGAATGGGTAGTATGATGACCAGATGGATTGAGTTATATGGTAACCAGGTGGAGTGAGTAGTATAATGATCAGATGGAATGGGTTTTGTGGTGACCAGAGATGGAACAGGGAATCCAGAGAAGGAGAATACGAAAGTAAAATAGCTGATAACGAGATGGTAAGAATAGAGATGGATGGTTGAAAAAGACAAGGAAGAGAAAATAACGTCGAAAATAGAGTAAGGGAAAAGAAGACATTCATAAATACATAATAAACATTCCTATGTCTACTAACCAATCAACTTATTCTTTATTGAATGATTTAGTGAGTCATACACACTAGTTCTAGTGAATTTATATGAGTTATAATATACATTTGGATGAGTTGATGAGGTGGGCTGATTATATGAGTCATCATATATGAATAATATAGACGTGTGTATTGTTTCCCTTTAACTGAACTTGTGAGAATGTCAGTTACGTATTTAGTGAATAGAATGACAGTAACGTATCAAGTAATAGCCATCTTGGATGAAAGGTACATGGAGGAGAATGAGGAAGGAAGGATCAATTTGGAATCTGGATTCGTCTGTAGGTCCTGACTCATTAAAGTGGAAAGGTTACAGGAGGAATGGAAGGGAACTCAGCAGCTCCTCTGAACGGAGAAATTTGTCGTAATGGTTCATCCTCGTATGACTGATCTGCGCACAGAAGCTATGGGAAGCAGCAGCAACCAGACACGCATAGCGGGTCCAAGTCACAGGGTCTGGGATGCAAGTATACAGCTCATGAGTGGCTAAAAGGAAATCTAGAATAAGGAGAGGGAAGCAGGAGCGAATACAGTGGCGGAGGGATTGGGATGAGTGAAGAGAGGTGCTAAAAGGAGAGCTAATAGGCGCAAAAGGATCTCAACTCTGTTACGATAAAGGTGGAAGACGAGTCACCCCAGATATATGAACAGTACTCGACTTTGGGAACAAATGAGACTCGTGTGGATATGATCAGATGCTTTTGAGGGGGTAGGTTTTACGACGTACATCATGTCAGGTTTGCAGGATAGAACGGAGAATGTGGAGTAAAGTCCATCATATTTGTGTCTTTGTAGGGTTGAATCGCAGTGTTTTGAAATTGAGTCATAGAAAACTAGTGAGATGCAGAATAGGTAGATACTGTGTTCTGGTGGTGTTGAATTTAACCAAGTTATTACATTCCCATTCAGGAATGTCCGGCATATCCAAAGTGAGATTGGAAATATGTTCGGTACGAGAAAGAGAACGAGTATCGGTGTAAGGACGGACGGGAGGGAATATCAGCTGAAGTGTGTAGAGGGGAAATCGTCGGCACAGGAGTGAATGGGACTGATGGATAGAGAGAAGATGATAGGGAAGAGGGAGTTGTCGCTTCTTCGTCAACAACATTCCCTATGGACCGTCCGGGAGAGCAGGAAGAAGCAGAAAAGCCACGGGAAGATCAGTGAGGAAAAGCGGATGTCACATCCCGTCAGATATCATGAGACACAACAAATTATAAACCATGGTTCCCAAGTGAAGAGGACCAGAGATGGGGCACACAAGAGTCGACTACTGATGGATCTTGACCTACGGCATCAGTTTTGATGATGTGCAAAAGGACAATGAGATTCTAAATGTTTATGGTAGGGACAGTTGGGAAGAGTCGCGAAGACTTTGGAGATAGGAGAAGTGAGAGCGATGGAGTGAAAGTTAGAAATACTAGGGTGGTGGTCTTAGGACTGGACTGACCCAAGACATACTTCCAAAAGTTTCTTCAAGAGAGAAAATGGGCAAGCAGGATTGATGCCAGCTCAGAGACACGATGCCTTAAGACCTGAGGAGGTATGCCATCTGGGCCATACGCCGTACTCAATCTGTTACTGGGAGATAACACGGGATACCTTGCACGAGGGGAAATGTGACAGAAGGATTAGGTTTAGTAGGAGGAAATGGGGAGCGAGGAGGGAGGGAGGGAGGGAAGGGATTGGAAGGTGAATCATCCAAAGTAGACTTAGAGGAAAATTAGCTGCCGAATAGATCGGCTTTAGCTGGAAAGCTAACTATAGACTGGTCAGGTCAGAGAAGAGGAAGGAAACGAGTGCTTGTAATCGAATATTCTTCATCATATATATGGGTTCCATACCGCAGCGGTTTAGCGTCTCCGGTTGCCACGTAGGTGGTAGCGGTTCGAATCCTGCTGTCGGGAGGATATTGTGTGTTCTATGGCAGTGCTCATTCGCCATATTCGCTGCTCAGATATCACTGAGTTCGACTATAAGGTTGGTAGATACGTTAGCTACTGGTTGATATTCGCCTGACGGGGGACATAACACGTGGAGAACCCATTGCTTATGCGTGCTAAGAAGGAAGGTATTTGCTTACTAGTGATCGAATAGTCATTTCGCTCCTGTGGGCTCCACGTCTACGTTGCCAATGTCCCTTGAAAGTGATGGCTGTTTGAATTCTGCTCTTGGAAGAATACCGTGTGATTATATATATATATATATATATATATATATATATATATATATATATATATATATATATATATATATATATATGTATATATATATATATATATATATATATATTTTTTTTTTTTTTTCATACTATTCGCTATTTCCCGCGATAGCGAGGTAGCGTTAAGAACAGAGGACTGGGCCCTTGAGGGAATATCCTCACCTGGACCTCTTCTCTGTTCCTTCTTTTGGAAAAAAAAAAAAAAAAAAAAAAAAAAAAAAAAAAAAAAAAGAGAGGGGAGGATTTCCAGCCCCCCGCTCCCTTCCCTTTTAGTCGCCTTCTACGACACGCAGGGAATACGTGGGAAGTATTCTTTCTCCCCTATCCCCAGGGAAAATATATATATATATATATATATATATATATATATATATATGTGTGTGTGTGTGTGTGTATTCGATACCCACTTCATCCAGAGCACACGCACACACATCCCAGGCCAGCATCCAGTCCAGTGACACAGGTTCCGACGCGCGCGGGTGTGTGTGTGTGTGTGTGTGTGTGTATGTGTATGTATGTATCTGTGGGCCAGTTCGGCCGTTGCTGTTGCCAATGTCCCTTGAAAGTGATGGCTGTTTGAATTCTGCTCTTGGAAGAATACCGTGTGATTATATATATATATATATATATATATATATATATATATATATATATATATATATATATATATATATATATATATATGTATATATATATATATATATATATATATATATATATATATATATATATGTGTGTGTGTGTGTGTGTGTGTGTATTCGATACCCACTTCATCCAGAGCACACGCACACACATCCCAGGCCAGCATCCAGTCCAGTGACACAGGTTCCGACGCGCGCGCGCGCGGGTGTGTGTGTGTGTGTGTGTGTGTGTGTGTGTATGTGTATGTATGTATCTGTGGGCCAGTTCGGCCGTTGCTGTTGGGAAGGCAGGAGCAACCAGAAAACTTTGCCAATTAATACAAGACATGAATACATCAAAGTGTGTTCTGTCCCTCTTTTCACCATCCCTCTAGGCGAGCGTGTGTGTGTGTGTGTGTGTGGAATGTCGATACAAAAACTCTCTCTCTCACACACACACACACACACACACACACACACACACACACACACACACCAAAATAATAACAACTTCGACGAGGTATTTTTTCTGATATATTCTTTGGATCGGATCTTCTCCAAAGACGAGTATCATACGTAAGAAATAACTTAGGAAAGGAGGAAATGGAAAATAAAAATGGTTTGGGGCTGTAAGCCTTTTTTTTTGGGGGGGGGGGGGGGTTGGGTTGGGTGAGCCACTGAGGAAGGGAGGGGCCCATCCGGGAGGGCCCACCCAGGGCCAAATTTGGTGTAGGAATTCGTTAGAAAAATAAGGGGGGATATGGACTTCGAAACTCGCCATTTAGAAATTTCATGAGCTACTGAGACAGAATATTGACATCATCATCATCTCTCATTGAATAGCTTTGATGTGGATGGTGATCAGAGTGTGGTTAGAAGTATGGCATACTTAGTTAACATGTTCGCGTTCTGGCCTTTGAATCATGGAACACGACGAAATTATTGAATGATCTCATTTGGGTTCACTTGCGTTAATTGTGTGTGTGTGTGTGTGTGTGTGTGTGTGTGTGTGTGTGTGTGTGTGTGTGTGTGTGTTTTAATTTGCTACTAGTATGGGGAGGGAGTTCTACACTCGTGGGCCCCATGTCTTGTGCAGTACGAGGAGGGAGTTCTACACTCGTGGGGCCCCATGTCTTGTACAGTAAGGGAGGGAGTTCTACACTCGTGGGGCCCCATGTCTTGTACAGTACGGGGAGGGAGTTCTACACCCGTGGGGCCCCATGTCTTGTACAGTACGGGGAGGGAGTTCTACAGTCGTGGGGCCCCATGTCTTGTACAGTACGAGGAAGGAGTTCTACACTCGTAGGGCCCCATGTCTTGTACAGTACGAGGAAGGAGTTCTACACTCGTGGGGCCCCATGTCTTGTACAGTACGAGGAGGGGGTTCTACACTCGTGGGGCCCCATGTCTTGTACAGTACGAGGAGGGGGTTCTACACTCGTGGGGCCCCATGTCTTGTACAGTACGAGGAGGGGGTTCTACACTCGTGGGGCCCCATGTCTTGTACAGTACGAGGAGGGGGTTCTACACTCGTGGGGCCCCATGTCCTGTTCAGTACGGGGAGGGAGTTCTACACCCGTGGGGCCCCATGTCTTGTACAGTACGAGGAGGGGGTTCTACACTCGTGGGGCCCCATGTCTTGTACAGTACGAGGAGGGGGTTCTACACTCGTGGGGCCCCATGTCTTGTACAGTACGAGGAGGGGGTTCTACACTCGTGGGGCCCCATGTCCTGTTCAGTACGGGGAGGGAGTTCTACACCCGTGGGGCCCCATGTCTTGTACAGTACGGGGAGGGAGTTCTACAATCGTGGGGCCCCATGTCTTGTACAGTGCGAGGAGGGGGTTCTACACTCGTGGGGCCCCATGTCTTGTACAGTACGAGGAGGGGGTTCTACACTCGTGGGGCCCCATGTCCTGTTCAGTACGGGGAGGGAGTTCTACACCCGTGGGGCCCCATGTCTTGTACAGTACGGGGAGGGAGTTCTACAATCGTGGGGCCCCATGTCTTGTACAGTGCGAGGAGGGGGTTCTACACTCGTGGGGCCCCATGTCCTGTTCAGTACGAGGAGGGGGTTCTACACTCGTGGGACCCCATGTCTTGTACAGTACGAGGAGGGAGTTCTACACTCGTGGGGCCCCATGTCTTGTATAGTACGAGAAGGGAGTTCTACACTAGTGGGGCCCCATGTCTTGTACAGTACGAGGAGGGAGTTCTACACTCGTGGGGCCCCATGTCTTGTACAGTACGAGGAGGGAGTTCTACACTCGTGGGGCCCCATGTCTTGTACAGTACGAGGAGGGAGTTCTACACTCGTGGGGCTCCCCTCATCTCTTGAACTTTTCTCCATCATAGAACTGTTTAAACTTCTGTATGCTGTTCGCGTTCACAGTTCCCTCGCTTCATTCATCCACAGTTCTAACACTAACGGGGTCACTTCTGTCCATCCTTCTCTAACAAGTTTCACTCCCTCGACTCCTTGTTACGACTCCTGTCAAAGAACTGTTCACTTCCGACGTCGTCAAATTGCCTTAGAAACTTTGAATTTTGCTGATCGATTCTGCTCTTACTTTTCTCTCTTCCGTTATGGTCAGATTTATGGCCTTTGATTGCCCACACAACTCGGCCCTCTCATCCTCCTCCTCCTCCTCTTCTCATAACCTTCTTCTTCTATTTATGTTTCTTGAAGTGAACCTAATGAAATCTAAAATACGTAACCTAATTCAGGTTTAAGTTGTGAAGAGTTTGTGAGGCTTTTTCTCGTCCAAATGTTTAAAAGGTGTTCTGATAACTAACCAGTGGATATCATAGCTTTGTATCAGTTCTTGTGACACTGTATTTTAGCGAGAAGTACTCACTTACCCCTCCTAACGCCTATCTGGACTTTGGTCTTCATGACCTCATGTGTGGGGGCAGTGGCAAACGCTTTCCATCAGTCATAGAAACACACATTCCACCCGTCCGTCGAAAATGAGCTCACTCTCTCGTAGAAGTGGAAAAGATTTGTCACACTTGACGTCTTTTCCCTGAACGCAGTGTTGGCCTTCAGTTATGTAGTATCTCTTTAACAAATAATCATCCATTCGCTTCCTGATGCTCTTTTCCACCGGTTTTGCAGACATAACTTGTCTGATAAAGGTATGTCGTTCGGTGTAATTTCTAGATCTCCATCCTTAAAAGTGGGCACGATTTTTGCCTTTTCCCTTCTCCCAAGGCATTACAACCTTCTCCAACGATATTTTGAACATCTGATTACATATAGAGTCATAAGCCCGTATACCTTATAATGCAGATTAAGACACCTTCAACTACTATATCAAATATGTTCAAAAGATAACGACTAATTCCATGTTCTCCACCCTATTCCATTGACCTTTTTGACTCTGGCAAGTTCGTTTTCGTTCCTCCATCGGCTAAGTCATGTAATACTGGTTCATGTCTCCGGTTCTTCTTACAAATCTGAATTTTCACCTTCAACAACCCATCCAGTTTCAGTGTTCTGCACTTTACGAAACCTGCCATTGATCTAATTCTAAATTTCCTTTATGATTTTGCCCGGATGATAAGAGATGTACATGAGGAACATCCACATTGAGTTCAATTCCCAGATTTCACGTTTTCGCGTCAGTATATAAACTATCTGACTACCGACCAGACAATAGATATAGAAAATACGATACTCTATAGAGCCCAGATGGTTGAAGTCCTTCCGCTATATGACCTATAAGACAAGTGACATTCTCTCAAGTTCAGTTTCAGAGGCGAATCCCTTATGCATAATGGTGTTTAGAGTGAAGTCTCTCATGCACACTTACACTTTAATAGGTTCTGAATCACTGAGGTGCTATTGGATATCAAACAATGATCACTTCATGGATTCTAAGCTTACATGACATGTCCTTAACTCTAGAAATCAAACCCTATATAGAAAAACATAAGCCAATGAATCAGATACATCAGTTAGTTAAAGATATTCTAATTCTGCATATGTTCATACATAGGACACAAAGGATGAAGTAATTGTGAGAGAGCATTCTATAATCGGTAGATGGAAAGGAATACCTGAGTTAAAAAAAAAAAAGAATATATGTATATATATATATATATATATATATATATATATATATATATATATATATATATATATATATAAAGAAATACGAAAAAAGAAAAATTAGAACAAGGGAGGACATCCAGGAGGAAGAGAAAGAAGAACAAAAGGGGAAAAAAGGTAACTAAAATGACCCTCTAAAATGACTTTGGCAGAGACACGAGGACGAGTATCTTTTGATATATATATATGTATATATATATCTTTTTTTTGTTGTTGTCATAGCTCACCTGTAAAGTATCCTTTCTTCCAGACGAAGTCTACATTGCAAGATAAAATAATGAGTGTGATGGCTGCTCGAAGCTAAAGGGTTCAATGAGTTATTAGTTCTCTGACAAGATATAAACAATGAATTGCTCGGAGCTAAAAAAAAGAGGAGGGAGGGAAGTAGAGGCTTCATGGGTTATTTAAGGAGTAATTAATGCCTTACATGATGAGATAAAATGGTTAGTCTAATGGCTATCTAGAACTAGAGGATTTCATTGAGTCATTAGTCTGCCACAAGGTATGGTAATGAGCTGCTCGAAGCTAGAAGGTTCAGTGAGTTGCTCGAAGCTAGAAGGTTCAGTGAGTTGCTCGAAGGTGAAGGTTCAGAAGAAGGGTTCGAGGCTGAAGATTCAGAAGAAGGGTTCGAAGCTAAAGGTTTAGCGAGCTGCTCGAAGCTGAAGGGTCAGAAAAAGGGCTCGAAGTTGAAGATTCAGAAGAAGGGTTGGAAGCTGAAGTATCAGAAGAAGGGTTCGAAGCTGAGGTATCAGAAGAAGGGTTCGAAGGTAAAGGTTTAGCGAGTTGCTCGAGGCTGAAGGGTCAGCAGAAGAGTTCGAAGATCAAGGTTCAGAAGAAGGGCTCGAAGCTGAAGATTCAGAAGAAGGGTTCGAAGCTGAAGATTCAGAAGAAGGGTTCGAAGCTGAAGATTCAGAAGAAGGGTTCGAAGATCAAGGTTCAGAAGAAGGGCTCGAAGCTGAAGATTCAGAAGAAGGGTTCGAAGCTGAAGGTTTAGCGAGTTGCTTGAGGCTGAAGGGTCAGAAGAAGGGTTCGAAGATCAAGGTTCAGAAGAAGGGCTCGAAGCTGAAGATTCAGAAGAAGGGTTCGAAGCTGAAGATTCAGAAGAAGGGTTCGAAGCTGAAGGGTTAGAAGAAGGGCTCGAAATTAAAGATTCAGAAGAACGGCTCGAAGCTGAAGTATCAGAAGAAGGGTTCGAAGCTGAAGTATCAGAAGAAGGGCTCGAAGCTGAAGTATCAGAAGAAGGGTTCGAAGCTGAAGTATCAGAAGAAGGGTTCGAAGCTGAAGTATCAGAAGAAGGGCTCGAAGCTGAAGTATCAGAAGAAGGGCTCGAAGCTGAAGTATCAGAAGAAGGGTTCGAAGCTGAAGTATCAGAAGAAGGGTTCGAAGCTGAAGTATCAGAAGAAGGGTTCGAAGCTGAAGTATCAGAAGAAGGGTTCGAAAGGATTCAGAAGGAATAGTGATTTCAGTGGGATTTATAACTACAGTGGAGAGAGAGAGCTAGATCCAAGTCACACACTGGGACAGAAGGCCCTGCCAGGCACACTGGAGTGAGAGGATTGTCTTTAGAAGAAGAGAAAACAGTGGTCACACTAAGCTAGTGGGAGCTAGTGGGAACACACTAGACCAGCAGGACCCAGTGGTCACACACTAGACCAGCAGGACCCAGTGGTCACACACTAGACCAGCAAGACCCAGTGGTCACACACTAGACCAGCAGACCCAGTGGTCACACACTAGACCAGCAGGACCCAGTGGTCACACACTAGACCAGCAGACCCAGTGGTCACACACTAGACCAGCAGGACCCAGTGGTCACACACTAGACCAGCAGGACCCAATGGTCACACACTAGACCAGCAGGACCCAGTGGTCACACATTAGACCAGCAGGACCCAGTGGTCACACACTAGACCAGCAGACCCAGTGGTCACACACTAGACCAGCAGACCCAGTGGTCACACACTAGACCAGCAGGACCCAGTGGTCACACACTAGACCAGCAGGACCCAGTGGTCACACACTAGACCAGCAGACCCAGTGGTCACACACTAGACCAGCAAGACCCTTACCCACATCTTGACATAACTCAGTCGTCACCTTCTCCACTTCCTGCCACACCCTGTAAGTCACCAAGGAACCAACGCTAAACCGAAGACTGTCAGGAGAGAGAGAGAGAGAGAGAGAGAGAGAGAGAGAGAGAGAGAGAGAGAGAGAGAGAGAGAGAGAGAGAACCTTCTTCATACTGAAGAGATTTTTCAATAGCTAACTTATTCTTACAGTAATAAAGAGTCTGAGAATCTAATATATGTATATATATATATATATATATATATATATATATATATATATATATATATTGGAAAGGATCACAATTTTGCCCGTGATCAAGATATTCCTATGAGTCCACGGGGAAAATGAAACACGAAAAGTTCCCAAGTGCACTTTCGTGTAATAATCACATCATCAGGGGAGACACAAGAGAGAAATATAACAGTCAGTTGATATACATCGAAGAGACGAAGCTAGGACGCCATTTGGTAAACATGTGATTGTCCAAAACATGTTTTGGACAATCACATGTTTACCAAATGGCATCCTAGCTTCGTCTCTTCGTTGTATATCAACTGACTGTTATATTTCTCTCTTGTGTCTCCCCTGATGATGTGATTATTACACGAAAGTGCACTTGGGAACTTTTCGTGTTTCATTTTCCCCGTGGACTCAGAGGAAATATATATATATATATATATATATATATATATATATATATATATATATATATATATATATATATATATATAACAGTACTACTTGTATCCTAAACTGCTCATCTTATGCTAATGGAACGTGAGGCATCAGACATGAGACCAGAAGGCAGAGCAGCTCATTACTGGATGAGGCATATGAGTAAGAATTATGAGTGGTTTGTGAGGTGAGGCTCAGAACACAGTCGCCTCATCACTCACACCCACAAGTCATTCACTTTTAAAAGAATTCATATATATATATATATATATATATATATATATATATATATATATATATATATATATATAGACAGTGAACTATACTTCTGGGTCAGAATTCGAGCTATATACACAGTATATTATACTGGTTATGTACCATGAGAAAAATTCTCGCAATGCGTAATAATAATGATTAAAAAAAAAAAATTAGATATAGAACAGACTATCTCTTCATATCTCTAAAAGCTGTGAAAGCAGAACATGAGACAGAACAATAGTTCTACTGGACAACAGTGCTAGTGTTTTTTTATTCTTTTTTTTTATATATTACAAGTGATAAGCTTAAAAGGGGGTGCGAGAGAGGAACTGTTGGTGTGTGGCTGTATCTACTAGAAGTTCGCACTGGGGTGGCGTGTGCAGCTTGGTGGCAAAAATTTATATATATATATATATATATATATATATATATATATATATATATATATATATATATATATATAAAGAAAAATGAGAGAAGCGTCAAGAAACAAAGTTGGTGATTGGGTGGGGTTGTGGTGCATCGTACCCGTGTTGGGGGTGAGATAGACAGAAAGATAGATAGACAGAAAGAAAAAAAAAGACGCAAATGGAAGCGTACTTGTTTTGGATCACGTCGAACAAAATATATCACTAAATTTCACTGGCAAGGGCTGGTTTTGGCGCTCGACGTGGACATTACATGGATTTTGACAGTGTCAGTGTCACTGTTTGGATAATCCATTTACATGATGATTTGAAGATTCGTCTGTGAATCGAACCCCAACAGAATCTCTTAAGAAGCGCCAATGAAGGTCTTCGAATCTCCTCAAGGAGTTCAGAGACTATTAACGACTCAATCTGGGATGGTGGTCATCTGTCCAATATTCCCATGTGGGATGGAGGGGGGGTGTAGACTTACTGACTTTCCCCTCCCACCTTAATCATCTTCCTTGTCAGTAATGTTTTGATCCCAGGGATTCGATGTCTGCTATACGCTAGCCAGACTCTCCGTGTATTTGGTCGAATGAAAAAAAAAAAGAGATTCGAAACTTTCAAAGTTCGAGACGTTTCGCAACAGCATCGAGACGGGTTCACAAGTACGCTTCATTCGAGTATAGGCTTCGTTCTGGTGTTATTCACCACAGATCTGATCCTTTAAGTTCCGTTTGACACGACTTGACTTCAGTTCTCTTATGTTTTTTTGTGATCTGATGACTTAAGAGAGGCTTTTACACGCAGGAACCAAATCCACGTTCGAACTCTACATCCGCTTCGAAAGCTCGGTTCGATTCATTAGAGAGAACAGTACAGTTATATTTTTCCCCTGCTAATCATTTCCTTATAGATTAGAAAAGCTAAAACGATTGTTTGAAAAGCTAAAACGATTGTTTGATGCTGTTCTTAAAAGTTCTTCGTCCTCCGGCAGTTGGCACAGTCCTTGTTATACACACTGGCTAGTTAGAAACAGCAGCTAGTTAGGTCGCCAGATGACGTACACTTTGTGCATACTATGCAGGACAGATGACTTCTATGTCTACCATGACCCTACTAGTCTAACAGGTGACTACCCAGCTTAAACATCTCCAACAAATCCTGAAGAAGGTGGCCTCTGTAACCACCATCTCTCTTGCCCATCTATATGGAGGGTCGCCTGGTCTTTATTGGTTCGACTTCGTGTCTATCTGACTGTTAGTTCCTCGACTTCAAACTCTTTTGTTTTTGTTTTTATTGTGGACCTGACGGTACGCCTCTCCTATTTTTGAGAAGCAATGTTCCTCAACACCTACATTGATTCTACTCTGAATAGGAGTTCTGATATGTTACGTCTACTTTTTGAGCTTATCAGTAAATTCTATCTGATAGTTCCAGATGTATGAATCTATATTGTTTATCAGTCGTGAGATCCCGGTCAGTGAGGGTATAGTGTTGATCAATACAGCGACTGTGTACTTCGACAGGAAGAGTCGATCGAACTCCATTCATTATTAATCTCATGAACAACCTTGAATCTTTAAGACATTGCCTTTGATGTGTACGAGGTCTCCCTGCTCGTCAAGAACGCTCGCTCCTGTCGAAGAACCACGAGATCCCCTGCTGTTGAGGCAAATAGGAAAACAGGTATGGAAAGTAAGGGAGGAAGTCTATGTGTCTTCAAACTGTCGCAGTTAGCAACTAGGTCAAACAGTGTACCATCTACTTCCGCTAAACACACATCTGCCATCTAGCTACGCTCTGTGTGTGGAGTATATACATATATACATGTATATGTATATATATATATAACAGGCGCAAGGTGCGTGGACTACGGCGTGGATACATTTACAGTAAATCTTGGGGGGAGGGAGATATAGAACCTGGATGGCCTTCACGTCTACACGAGTTGTCTAGACTCCAACAACACTTTGAAAGGTCTCGGGGGGCCAGTCGATGGCTTTGAGCCCCTTCAGTAGGAAACTCTCTTTCCCGACTGATATCTTAGCTACAGACGGCTCAGCAGTGTGTGTGAAGAACATCTAGGCCTTCCCCCCCACCAAGAGATGCTTAAAAGAATACTCAAGAAACCATAACTCCGCCCACAATCATGACATTTAAGCTCTGTGATTGGTCGAAAATCTGAATCGCTTTTGAGGTTTGGGCTGTGTTGGTAACAGGATTAAGTTACCTGTTGGTTTATGTGATCTCCAAGCGAATCGAAACTTATAAAACATTTGGAAAATCAAGTCACTAAATTCGGTTTATCTTACAGCATTTACTGTTGGGAGTCACTGCTGTTTTCTGGGGCTGATCGACTCGACAATATGCATTTATGTTGCTTAAGCAGAACCGTGTTGCTTTCTTATTTTTCTTTATTCATATCTTAAGAGTTCAGAGATTAAGTACTTTTTCATTATATATTTTTTTTGCTGTAAGGCTGTAGGAGTCAACACGATCACACAACAAGGAGGAGAAGGGCATTTACTTTCGCCCATAAATATAATTTTTTTTTAATCATTTCTCGTGACTGTTTATCCCTAACTATTGTCCAGTTCTTCTTGAATCATTTCTCTACATCAATTATATAATGTATAGTTCTCGAGTTTTCGCTGGTCTCGCTATTCTTTTAGAAGGCTTTTGGTTGCCAAAGACAACGATGTCCTCCAAGGGTCAGACTTGATCACCCTGGCTCATTTTTGCGTCCCTCCAGGACTTTCTTCTTGAATTCCAGGCACTTCATTTCGTGCTTGCTGCCGCTCCAGTAGCGTTCATCTCCGTTGCTTCATTCCAGGACTCTAGCTTAGACCCTTTCCAGGTACTTCTTCACTCTGGTGTCCTCTTATAGTTGCTAAAAGGCCGTTCCAGTACCCTCAAGAACCACTTCCCTGTAGCTTCCTTTTTCTCTTCAGGGCTTTACTGTATTCCAGACGGAGGCATGCCAGGCATATGCCACAATATTGAGGGTCATGAGGTCTGGCTCTGGGCACGTAGGTCGAACATCTGACTCTTAGCAGTTGGGTTCCAGACCATAAAGACTTGACTTCCTGGATTCCATTAGATGTTACGAGTCCCAGAGATGGTGACAGGGGTGTGTGGTCTCTGAGTTACCCTCGAGGGTGTGTGTGGTCTCTGAGTTACCCTCGGGGTGTGTGTGGTCTTTGAGTCACCCTTGGGGGTATGTGGTCTTTGAGTCACCCTCGAGGGTATGTGGTCTTTGAGTCACCCTCGACACCTGAAGGTCATGATGATTCAGTTAATGGTTATAACTTGAGGGCGACACAACCTTAACGACCCCTGGTAGTAGTTAATAGGGTCTAAAGACCAAATTACCAATTAACCACGTCCGGTGATGACGTGGTGCGATAGTTGAAGATTACTATCATTGCTAAGACGTTCCATAATGATCATTGATCGTTCTGCAAGGTGAACATATTCTTGAGCAACGATATCTGAACACTGACGAAGTGTTAAGGAAATGTATATAAACATAGACACTTCGGCACAAACTGACGTCTTTCGCTCATGCAACATCAACATGTTTATATCCCTCGAAATGCAGGTTTATGATACGGAAAATGTCTATGACAGCCGACGACAGTTAATGAACTAAGTCGAAAAGACGGGGAATTTATTGCAATAAGCCGATCGCGCGTCACCATCTCATTGTCAACCAATCAAAGACTCCGGTGGGCGTGGCTTAGACGGACACGTGACGGTTCTCGACCAATCAATGTCGTGAAGGGTCGGAGCCAAGGCTTCCAGTGGTTGTGGTGGCCATCATGAGACGCTAACAACTAAAGAAACACTGAACTAAGGTGAACTAAGAGTTTTACAGTGGGATCTAAATGTGCCAGACTCAAGGGTGACGGAAACGCCTCTCACACATCGATGAATATATAAGTAAGAGACGCTGTGTCTCAAAAAAGGGCGCGTATGTGGAGACCCTGGCCAAAGGGCGCCATGCCATGCAAGACCTTAACGTTACTGGTATTCTGGAAGTATTTACTCAGGGATGTGTTCCACAATGGTTCAGTCGCTGTGACACTTTCTGGTGAGAACAGGATTTGAGTGGGTGTGTGGGAGGCTGTGTTAGAGAGCGAGGGGAAGAAGATTCCTTCGTATTGACTTTTATACCTTCGTCTCTCGGTGTATTGAAGGCAAATGTTTTCGAGTTCCCGGAATATGAGGCTTCGAAGCTTTGAACTGAGAATTCAAGTCCCGAAATATGATGCTTCGAAGCTTTGAACTGAGAAGAGTCAGTTAATATACCAGTGAAGCTCGTCAGCAAATGATTTTATGATCATATTGTATTCAATAAACGTAATGTTTATAAAGATATTTTGATCAGTAGACAATAGGAAAATTTCCAATCCATAAATTTTCATACAGGTTTTGAAGCTAATTATTCATGTGTATTGTAGAAGGAACCTTCCAGTCCTCCATGGGGGCATGTGAAGCTGTCTCGACCATAAGGCTCGAACAACCTCAAGTGAAACAGTGAACCTTCTTATTCCATCCCTAAGCTCGACTCATTTCTCTTCCTGAATGAATAATCTTGTGTCTTCCAGATGAATAACGCAAAAGGACACTTGTTTACCTCACTCATTCAAGACCTCAAGGTCGAACAAGACGCCTCATATTGTTCATTTAAGTTTTCGAAACTTATATATTCAAAGCAGTGCGAGGAGAGGCTGGTGGTGGTGTGGGAGGAGGAGGGAGAGAGTGGAGTGAGTGGGGGTGGATGCAAGGGGAGGAGGGAGTGTGGTGGGGTCTGTGAGACGTTTTAGGGGGAGAGTGAAGGGAGTAGGTTGGGGGTTTGGTGAGTGAACGGTGGAGTGAGGGAAGGGAGGGATCTGAGGCTGGCACAACACAAGGACAGCGAGTCAAGAAGAGATAAAGGTGTGAGATTGCTGGCGAAGGGCCTTACCCTGTAGCCGCCCAGGTCGTTCACAATACAAGAGAACGTAGCGTCTCTGCCGACGGGGACAGACACGTTGTTCAGGGGCGCTGCGAAGTCTGGCTGGCCCACCACCCAACCTGTAGAGGAGAACAGATGATGTCTTCAGTACAGTCTACGTAATCTCGATGTCTGAAAATTCTCTCTGATTTTTAACTCCCTAATTTTAAAATCTCAAGATATGGAAACTTAAAACATTGGAAAAATCCAACTTTAAAATCTGAAAATTTCAAAAATTTATGACAGTTAAAAAATGTTGGAAATTTAACGATTGGAAAATCGAAAATTTTTAAAAAATTTAACAAAAAAATTCGACATAATTTATTTTTTTTTTCTAGATATGTAAATCGACCAATATGGATCCTTCGAAGACACAAGGCTCAATGTGGCTCTTGTTATAGCATCGTTAGCGGGGACACTGCTTGACCCAACGCTGCGTGACGTCAGTAGTTAGCTAGCTCACTATTGTTTGTAGGTAGCCTACTATTGTTTGTAGGTAGCCTACTATTGTTTGTAGGTAGCCTACTCTTGTTTGTAGGTAGCCTACTATTGTTTGTAGGTAGCCTACTACTGTTTGTAGGTAGCCTACTATTGTTTGTAGGTAGCCTACTCTTGTTTGTAGGTAGCCTACTCTTGTTTGTAGGTAGCCTACTCTTGTTTGTAGGTAGCCTACTATTGTTTGTAGGTAGCCTACTATTGTCTGTAGGTAGCCTACTATTGTCTGTAGGTAGCCTACTATTGTTTGTAGGTAGCCTACTATTGTTTGTGGGTAGCCTACTATTGTTTGTAGGTTTGTAGGTAGCCTACTATTGTTTGTAGGTAGTCTACTATTATTTGTAGGTAGCCTTCTATTATTTGTAGGTAACACGCTGTTGGTTTGTGGTCAGCTTAGTTTGCCGCTGGCTCACGTTTGTTTGTGGAGTATTCTGTGACGCAGGCAGAGAGAGAGAGAGAGAGAGAGAGAGAGAGAGAGAGAGAGAGAGAGAGAGAGAGAGAGTCAAGTGAGTGAGGGAGCAAGCACGTGCGAAGGTCGAGTATAATGAGCCACTGGTGTACATGAGGTATAAAAAAAGAAGAAAATTGCTGCATTTCTTTTTTTTTCTCTTTACATCAAGTTCGTAAAAGGTTACGCCTCTCTTGCGACCCTTGAGCACGACGGTGTACGACCCTTGAGCACGACGGTGCGCTACCCTTGAGCACGGCGGGTTACGACCCTTGAGCACGACGGTGTACGACCCTTGAGCACGGCGGTGCGCGACCCTTGAGCACGGCGGGTTACGACCCTTGAGCACGACGGTGTACGATCGTTGAGCACGACGGTGTACGACCCTTGAGCACGGCGGTGTGCGACCCTTGAGCACGACGGTGTACGACCCTTGAGCACGACGGTGCACGACCCTTGAGCACGACGGTGCACGACCCTTGAGCACGACGGTGCGCGACCCTTGAGCACGGCGGGTTACGACCCTTGAGCACGACGGTGTACGATCGTTGAGCACGACGGTGTACGACCCTTGAGCACGGCGGTGTGCGACCCTTGAGCACGACGGTGTACGACCCTTGAGCACGACGGTGTACGACCCTTGAGCACGACGGTGCACGACCCTTGAGCACGACGGTGCACGACCCTTGAGCACGACGGTGTACGATCGTTGAGCACGACGGTGTACGACCCTTGAGCACGGCGGTGTGCGACCCTTGAGCACGACGGTGTACGACCCTTGAGCACGACGGTGCACGACCCTTGAGCACGACGGTGCACGACCCTTGAGCACGACGGTGCACGACCCTTGAGCACGACGGTGTACGACCCTTGAGCACGATGGTGTACGACCCTTGAGCACGATGGTGTACGACCCTTGAGCACGACGGTGTACGACCCTTGAGCACGACGGTGTACGACCCTTCAGCACGACGGTACGACCACTGACCACGACGATGCACGACCCTTGAGCACGACGGTACGACCACGACGGGACGACCCTTAGATATGACGACTTGGCCTTTGACCCGAACTCTTCTTGATCCTGCATAAACACATCACCACCCTAACGACCCTCTACCCTCAATAACCTCCCCTCTCCTCTCCTCTCCCCTCTCCCATCCAAGCTCCCCCAACCCCTCGACCACTCCCCAGCGCCTCCCGTAGCTCCCCTCCCCAGGTCCCGTTACCTCCCCAGCTCCACTCAGGTGGACGTGGGAGATAAGAGATGTCCACACCAGCCACCCTCCCGCTTCACCCCACACCACTCACTCTACCCTCCCCAGCCAACCAGTTCCTCCCCTCTACCCACTCCCACGTGACGATTTACTTATGTAATAACTAATGACGCATCATTATCTCTAGTTTATTATCCGCATTTACGTCTTTGTTATTTTCAATAAGTACTTTATTGAGATCCCATATAGAGTTAAACCACATAGGTCCCATGTATTACAATACAGACGTTATGTACGAAAGTCCCATAAAGACGTCCCACACGCAGGTCCCATACACACATCCTCTGCGCAGGTCTATAGCTATACACAGGTCCCATGAAGACTTCCCACACACATATCCCATATATAAGTCCTATATATATATATATATATATATATATATATATATATATATATATATAGAGAGAGAGAGAGAGAGAGAGAGAGAGGTGCTATACAGAGATGCTATGTAGAGGTACTATACACTGGTGCCATACACAGGATCTACACCCAAACAGGGAGTAATTATCATTCTGTATAGCATTTATCTGGCTATAATTTTTTTTTTTTTCTATTCGCATGATTATAAAACAGGATCAATTCTGGTAAATCTTTTCAAGATCCCCATTTTCTTCCACAGTGGGAGAGGTTCCATGAGCCTCCTGGTGAGGTTCGACATGATACCCTCTCTTAGCCAATGCCCTTAATGGATCCGATCTCCTTCGTTTCCTCCAAACAAAATCACCTCCTCCTCCTCTTCCTCTTCTTCTTCCTCCTCCTAATCCCCCTCCTCCTCCTCCTCTTCTTCCTCCTCCTCCTCCTCCCCATCTCGTCCCTAACTATCCCCCGTACACTGGGGCGACACGGCATTAAGCAACCCCTTCTTCCCGATCGCTGTGGGAGCGGCCCACAACGCAACCCGGACTTAATTTTGGACCCATGAGTAACTGTGGCGGTGGGAGATTGTGACTCGTGGCCATGATGGAAAGTCATGATGTTGACTTCATTCACTGAGGGGTGTCTTCCTTCTTTCATTTTCCTTCTGGTCGAAGCACAGTGGCACAACGATCGCTGGATTTCGTAAAGAAACACAGGTGATGTCTGTCAGTAACTCAAGCATTTGTTTGCCTCAGCAAGAGACACACAAGGAATGTTTGTCAGTAACTGCAACACAAACACTCACCATGAACAGTGATAGCAAAACAAGCAGGCTCTCTAGATAACACAGATGGGTATATATATATATGTATTATATACAGCAACACAAATGGTCGTTGTTATCAATAGCAGTAATACGATCATTTATATCGACTACAGCAACACAAATAGCCATCTGGGTCGACTACAGCAACACAAATAGCCATCTGGGTCGACTGCAGCAACACAAAACATCCATCTACATCGACTGCAGCAACACAAACAACTGTTTACATCAATAACAGCAACACGGGAAACTTTCCCTAAATAAATACAATTACCGCATGCACCCGTTTACAATAAACAACAGAAATACAGACTGTTTACACTAACGGCAGCAACAGGAACAATTGTTTACACCATAGACAGCAACACAAGTAGCTGCCTATGCAACCAGTAACAATGCAAACACTGTTTACATCAACGCTAATAACACAAACAACTGTTTACATCAACACCAATAACACAAACAGTTGTTTACATCAACATCAATATTACAAACATTGTTTATATCAACACCAGTAGTACAAACACTGTTTACATCAACACCAGCAATACAAACAGTTGTTTACATCAACATCTGAGACACTTGTCTGCATCACCAGCAGCAACACAAAACACGTCATTCTCAAGAACACAAAAGCAAATGACTTGTGAAACAGTTGAAAGCATTTCAACTTCCTTAGTATAAATGATAAATCAGTTATTAAAGCAAAGTACATTTAAACCATCTACCAAAATCTTGCGAAAATAGAAGATAATTTTGATATTATATAAGAGTTATACGATAAATCATTGTATATATATATATATATATATATATATATATATATATATATATATATATATATATATATATATATATATATATTATAAAGGATTCGATCCTCTGTGAGGGGCATCTTGGGCTTCATAAACAGTTATATTCAAAATAAAGGAAAGATGAAGAGGTTCAGCACCTTCCCGCCCTCATCACATTCCCTATGAATTTTTATTGGCTCCAGATTTCCAGAGATTTACTGCCTCCAGAGGACAAGTGTGTGTGTGTGTGTGTGTGTGTGTGTGTGTGTGTGTGTGCGTGCTGTGAAAGCTAAAGAAAGCTACTGATATTCTGGCTACGAAGGCCAATGAAAGCTACAGTCATCGTGGCTGTGTAAGCTAAAGAAAGCTACCTTATTTTTTTTCACTTTGAGCTCTGAAGGCTACAGGAAGCTACGGTTGTTGAAGCCATGAAGGCTGCCTTTTTTTTTTTTTTAACTCAGGGGCGTCGCCGTCTGGAGTGAAGCCACGAGGGATGAGGAGCCATGAATGACCCATCTTGACGGAAGTGGCTGAAATCCCTCCAGCGGGACAGAGACGAATGCTGGAAAAGGAGTTCCTCTACCGTCAGTAAGACGGAGACGTTCTTTTGCATACTGGAAGAGAGAGGATCCATTCTTTGTATAGTGGAACGTATTCTGGGAAGACCGTTGTTTATTCTGGGAGGCTCTTGTCATTGTCCGCTGGACCACGAGACCACGTCAAGGGATTGGAAAACACACCAGCAGAAGTAGCTGAAGGAGGGAGAGAGACGTGGAGATGAGGTTGGCAACGAAGACGGATTTTGGTTGGCTATTGGACGTACAGGAGGGGGGGAAGAGGGGAGGATTTTGGCCTCGACGCGACGAGTCTGTGCGGGAGATACGAGTGTTGGAGGGTCTGTGGTGGAGGGTTGGAGGAGGAGGAGGCGAGGGAGGAGAGGAACGACAGATTATCTGGTCGTCTTGGGAATAGACAGAACTGATGAAGAGATCCGGACTGACGAAGCTGAGGGGGTTGGATCTGGAAAGGGAGATGATGCCGTGGCCACGGCAGGTGAAAGACGCCTCCAGTCACGACCCACAGATGACATTCCAGACGCTGAGTCCAGGAGACGGAGACGCGACGAAGAGAAGTAAGAAGTGCTCTGAGGAGAATGGAAATCTTATAAGGTCATGGAATGTACTAAGAACGACGAGAACTGGAAGCCATGGCAGACGTGAACATTCCAGGGCTAACAAGAACTGGAAGCCATGGCAGATGTGTACATTCCAGGGCTTACAAGAACTGGAAGCCATGGCTGAAAAGAAAATTCCATAGGCTACAAGAGGTGGAGACCATGCCTTTTAGAAAGCACTAGACAAGAACTGGATGCTATGGTAGGGACACTCCATGGGCTCACGAGAACTGGAAGCTATGACTGAAGAGAACCCTCCAGGTGACACAGGCACTGGAAGCCACTGCTGAAGGCTGTGTCGAAGTTACTAGCAGGAGGAGGAACTGGCAACACAAGACTGCTGGACGGGCGAGGGGAACCAACACCCTAAGAGAGACATAAAGTCAGCCACCGTCCAGTGATGTGGTCCCCCGCGACCGCAATACATAAGACAGGGCCTCCTCCCCCAAGCCTCACACCCACACCCCTGCTCATCTCCATACCACGATAAACTACAGCGGTTAAGCAGGAGCGAAGTGTTGGCCTCGGGGTTGTTTATCTTGGTGAGAGGCAGCGACAGCGGCGGCGCCCCCTCTCCACCTACTGCTCCCCATACGTTGTAGGTCAGTCGAGCTTTTGTAGTCTTGGCTATCAAGCATCGTAGTCATGACTGTTGACTGACGTAGAACTTCGGGTTTGGTTTTGTTTGGTCAATTAGGGTGTCGAACGTCGCCAGCAGAGGCGCTGTACGAAGATGGATACCAAGATGCCATCTGCCGGTTATCGACACAAAATTTGATATTCCAGCTGTCGAATGTTCTTAATGACCTCTGGACTCGTGTGAGGAGCGACGGAAGTAGAAGGAAAGTTAGAGGGAAATCCTCATGAAGGGCAGTGGGCTATAGGTAATTAATACAGTCTGTGTCCTTAACGTAAAAAGTCCGTCTTCGTTTAAAATTCGTTTAAAACTCAGATATTTTTTTTCATCATCTTTCGTTCCTTCTGTTACATACCATACACCACTGGTGTGGGAAAAGCCAGATTGTTCGTCAAGTCTTGAAAGCCAATATCAGAATGTCTCCGTTCAGCGATGGCTCTTACCAATGGGTCGTCTCGGATTCTGTTGGCATATCTGGACCCCAGAAGGACTCCTCCACTGGCTGACCAGGAACCAAAGGAATCCATCTCGCTCTATTGTCGTGGTATTGAGAGCTTTTCTGGTGCCTTCCTCCAGATGATCCCCAGGTCAAAATTCCATTACTGGTGTGTGGTGAAGGTTGTGTGTGTGTGTGTGTGTGTGGGGTGGTGGTGGTGGTTGGCGAGGTGTTGGTGATGCGGGAGGGTTGGGATGGGATGCTGTGAAGCTAGTACTGATCCTGGTGATTGTGTTGGCGAAGTGTTGGTGATGTGGGAGGGTTAAGGACTCTTAGAAGTGGTTGAAGACCTGGTGACTAGTGTTGGTGAGCTGTTGATGGCAGAGACCAGAGGGCTGTGGCCAACTCGTCGAAAATTTTGAAGGACATAGATGTTCAGTACTTGTCCAATTTCCCCCACCAGGATGTACTTCACTTCTGCCGTGAGCGAACGCACGACAGTAATGTGTATAGACACATACAGACGACAAGATAATGAACGCTGCTATGTTCTATGTCCACACATGGGTGCGAAGGTACCCTAACGCCAACATAGACACATCCTAGATACATCAAGTCCATCAACCTTATGGGTTGCAGCGAAGTCTCATCCCATACCTCGCACACTACCTCAGTGAGAGTCGTCAGGCTGTGCGTTTTCGAAGGGGCCATATCCACCTTCCAGTCCCCTCGTCTGTGGCGACGTCCCTACTCGATATACGCGCACGATAACGACTCTGCCGCTCGTGTCAGTGTTGACAGCAGCTCTCCCAACCGTATGACACTCCACCACGCCCTTAGCCGCCCGCCACGTCACCATCAATTGGGGCAAGTGTCCCAGTAGATGAGGAACTAAGCTGGAAGAAACACGGCAGCACCATCATCAGGTCCTCTCCAGCTGTCGTGTGTACATCACCCGTAGACTCAAGACACCTGGACGTCCTACACCTGATCACAAGACACCTGGACGTCCTACACCTGAAGACAAGACACCTGGACGTCCTACACATGAAGACAAGACACCTGGACGTCCTACACCTGGACACAAGACACCTGGACGTCCTACACCTGAAGACAAGACACCTGGACGTCCTACACCTGAACACAAGACACCTGGACGTCCTACACCTGAACACAAGACACCTAAGCCTCATTCCATCGCACGACAGGGGCTACTAAAAGGGGGGGGGGGGGGGAGATAGAATAAACTCCGAATAAGGCATTCAGAATCCTCTTCCGACCCTCAAACACCATCTGAGGTGTTGAGCATAGTATCCATCGTCCTGACTCTCTCCAACAAGCAACTGGACCTTGTCTAACAGTCTGGGTAGAGACTACAGCCACCTCGCCACCGTCACCTCTTGCTACCAGAGATCCCTCGTCTCTAAGTTGCAAGCAGTTCGCCAACGGAGCCACATCGAGTCGATGGACAGCCCCATCTCAACCATTGTGAATAAGAAAAACATCTAATGTTTATATAAAGACTAAACCCCGTCTTTCTAACTCCACGATGTTTATAGTCTGTATTTTTGTCCATATCTTAAGCCTTTTCCCCTCCATTCTGATGTATATTAATCTTTAAGTGAAGATTATCCCGGATTTTTCTTTTTTTAAAGACTGTTCTCAACCTATGTGTAAAATTAGTGGTCATGATCTAGGCTACGATTTTCAAATATTTACGACTGAAATTTAAGGCTGTAAGATGTTTCGACTGCTTGTGTTGTGGTGAGGAAGTGGGAGAAGGGTAGGGGAGTGGAGGGAGAGGGAGAGGAGGGAGAGTGGAGGGAGAGAAGAGAAGATTTAAGAGAAAGGAAGGCATGGATGATCTCCCTTGGGAGTAAATATGATATAATTCATTTTCGTAGGGAACTCATCTCGGGGTTCAGCCTCGCAAGATACATCCAATTTCTAAATTTCATGTTGGACCGAGATGTGTTTGCGTTGAAGATTGCTCTTCAACTTCCCCCAAGTGAACCCAGCTTCACAAGTCTTGTACAAAATCCTCGTGTGGTCAGTCTCCACACACCAACTATCGGAAGCAGCAGCAGCAGCATTGTGTGTGTATCCAAGCCTTGATGTGCTTCCCCCAGTGAACCCAGCTTCTCAAGTCTTGTACAAAATCCTCGTGTGGTCATTTTCCACACATCAACTATCGGAAGCAGCAGCAGCAGCATTGTGTGTGTGTGTGTGTGTGTGTATCCAAGCATTGATGGCGGGGAGGAGGGACGTCGTGTAGGCACCTCGCAAGAACAGTGGCCAGAATGATACCTGTAGAACAGGGAGACGGAAGCAACATGACAGCGTTTTATGATCAGGGCGCTTAAACCCGGCGCTGGGTGGGGCTACAGGGGCAAGTGTCGAACTACGGTCGACAAACTAAGACTTTAGGTAGCCAATAGTATCGAACTATGACCTCGTCCAACCAGGTTGAGAATTTACTTTTTTAAGTCGACTAAAGAAACTCGTAAACGAGCGACGTATATTCTGTGTATTAGCATCAGCGCCGTCTGATCATTGAAGCTTTTGAGTACG
Source organism: Panulirus ornatus (assembly GCF_036320965.1). NCBI lineage: Eukaryota > Metazoa > Arthropoda > Malacostraca > Decapoda > Palinuridae > Panulirus > Panulirus ornatus. Next base: position 20,149,968 of record NC_092235.1, read on the forward strand.
GGAAACGAAGCAACGAGACAATGGATCATATGCTTTGGTTCACTGAAGCTTCAGACTCTGTTGGACGAAGCACCGAGATACTGAAGGATCCTCACTGGATCATTGAAACATGCTTGTGCGAATGGGGAAACACTTGAGACCCTGAACCGTATATCTCCTTGGATCTCCGAAGCCTCGAGCTACGCCAAACGAAACACCTGGACACTGAACCGTACGCCTAGGGTTTACGAAGCCTCAGAACATGACGAACGAAGGATCGAGACACTGAAGCACGCCATCCCAAAACATTTTGGCTGGAGTAGATCGAGAGTCTGGCCTGATCATCTGGCCATCCCAAGGGAGAGAAAAGCTGGCTCTCTCTCTCTCTCTCCTCCCTCTCTCTCTCTCTCTCTCTCTCTCTCTCTCTCTCTCTCTCTCTCTCTCCTCCTCGAACACTTTATCTGTTGTACATCTTAGAATCCATGCGTCACCTTGGAAGAAAAAAAGAAAAAAAAAAAGAAGAAAAATAAGGACGAGCAGAACTGCAGTAACTACTATGGCCTTTACAAGTCCCTCTCTGTCCATGGATTTGAAATAGATTTTGAAAGAGTCGGGGCGGGGCAGGGCGTGGCAGGGCGGGGCGTGGCGGGGCGGGGCGCGGCGGGGAAGGGCGTGGGGGCGCGGTGTGGGGCTGTGTCGTTTACCACCACAGGCTACAGACCATCAAGGGCACAGTAGCTGCTACAGAGATTTGATGGGCTGGTCAAGTGGAAAAAAAAATTTAGATTATAGACGATTTCTCCCTAGTGGAGAGAGAGAGAGAGAGAGAGAGAGAGAGAGAAGAGAGAGAGAGAGAGACCTTGTCTACCCCCCCCCTCCCCGAAAAGGCTAAATCTTTTTAAGAAATGACGAAATATATGAAGATATCTCTCCAAGCTACTGGATGTAGCTGCCTCAAAAAAAAAGGCTTAAGCCTTTTTAAAGAAATGATTTGATATATGAGAAGTTCTCTCAAAAAGCCATTGCGTGTAGTTAGCTTGAGATGATTAAACCTTTTTATTCAAGGAATTACGAAATATATGAAGACATTTCTCAAAGCCATTGCGTATAATCAGCCCTCCCCTCCCAAAAAAAGGTAAAGCCTTTTTTTCTTAAGAAATTACGTAGCATATAAGAACTTCTCTCAAAGCCATTGTGTGTTGTTGGCCCCCCAAAAAATTGGTCAAGCCTTTTGAAAGAAATGACCAAAATAAATGACTACATCTCCCAAAGGCAATGGGTATACCTCGTCCCAAAAGGCCGAGAGCCTTTTAGTAAATTACCAAGATAAATGAGGAGATCTCAGGGAGACATTAAGTGTAGCTGTTGGTATTATGAGGAGGTTGGCGGCAAGCAGTGAGGTTATGAGTATATGACGAAGAGAGAGAGAGAGAGAGAGAGAGAGAGAGAGAGAGAGAGAGAGAGAGAGAGAGAGAGTGTGTGTTTTGAGACACCTGTATGAGATCCCATTCTGAGTCCGAGGGTCAATTATGAGTGTCGTGGTAATTAACAAATCGTAATGAGGAAGATAACCTTATGGTACTCATTACTACCCTCTGTGTGTGTGTGGTAGTAGTAGTAGTTGTCGTTAAAGATGTCGTAGTAGTGGTGGTAGTAGTGGTAGTAGTAGTAGTGGTAGTAGTAGTAGTAGTAGCCGTGGTAGTAGTAGTAGTAGTGGTCGTCGTAGGCATATACGTGGTCGTTTCGTGGGGTCGTGGTTCACGGTGGCTTGTGTTGGTCATGAGTGGTCGTTGTGCCCCAGTGTGGTCGTACCTGGTCGCTGGGAGAGGCACTGACCATCGCCCGAGCAGGCAGGGTCGTCGTCCCGGGGGTCGTATTAAGGATTCCCTTAATATAATTCGAGAAATAGAAAAAAGGAACTTCAGCCATGGAGGTAAGCGGGGCGATTACTGAAGATGTGGCAAGAGGGAGTGGGGAGAGGAGGAGCTGGGGAGAGGCGAGGGTGGGGTGAGGAGGAGCTGGGGAGAGGCGAGGGTGGGGTGAGGAGGAGCTGGGGAGAGGCGAGGGTGGGGTGAGGAGGAGCTGGGGAGAGGCGAGGGTGGGGTGAGGAGGAGCTGGGGAGAGGCGAGGGTAGAGGTGGAGCTAGGGAGAGGCGAGGGTGGGGAGAGGAGGAGCTGGGGAGAAGCGAGGGTTTGGGAGAGGAGGAGCTGGGGAGAGGCGAGGGTGGGGAGAGTTGGAGCTGAGGAGAGGACGAGCTGGGGAGAGACGAGGGTAGGGAAAGGGCGAGCTGGGGAGAGGCAAGGGTAGGGAGAGAGAGTGAGCGAGCTGGGGAGAGGCGAGAATGGAGAGAGGTCGTATCAGGGAGAAGCGAGGGTTGGGGAGAGGCCGAGCTGGGGAGAAACGACGGTGGGAGGATGCTGGAGCTGGGGAGGAAGGGAGGAAGACAAGAGGTCTGGGGTGGAGGAGGAGAAGAAGGGAGTCGGTTTTCATTGGAAGACTCAAGATCTATTGAAGATATTTAGCCTTGCATCACTTGTAGTGGAGTCGTGTATATTGATACATCTCAAAAAAAAAGATATTTCGTTTTCCCTTCGTCGGAATTGATGTATGGTAACTAATGACACTATTGGTCGAATTACGACACAATAACTACTGTAACAAGTGAACAGATCGTTCGGTCCAAAACACCCGAGGACTTTTCGACTGTTTGTATCTTGACTTTGACGCGTTTAACGACCCTATGGCATGGATGTGGTTTATCTACCTGTATGGTTTATCTATGGTCACGCCGTGGTTTATCTATGATCACACAGTGATTTATCCGTCTGTATGGTTTATCTATGGCCACACACTGTGGTTTATGATCACACTGTGATTTATCTGTCTGTATGGTTTATCTATGGCCACACACTGTGGTTTATCTATGATCACACTGTAATTTATCTGTCTGTGTGGTTTAACTATAGCCACACTGTGACTATATCTGTCTGTATGGTTTAACTATAGCCACACAGTGGTTTATCCATGATCACACTGGTTTATCTATGGCCACACTGTGGTTTATCCTCGAGCCCCTGACGCTGGTGGTGGCTGGTGTGTGAGTGGGGCACGAGTTTGTGTGTCCATCTTGAGCGTCCGTCTGTGGCCATCAATTTTGCTGACTATGATCTGTTCTGGGCCCTGACCAACACTGTCTACTGCCCAGCTAAAACTTTCATCCTCTAGGATGATAATGACTCACTCATGTGGCTCTTCACGGAGTCAAATATCGCTCCTCATTTCCCCCAATTCTATTACTGAAGGGAGGGATTACGTCGTTTAAGTTTCGAACTCCTTCTAAAGGATTCGATCCTGCTTCGTGTTTTTTCTCTCACCGAGACACGGTGGCCCATCTGGTACGTTGGGTTTGAGACAGACTTTCCTTCTTCAGTTTGTCTCGCACACTGTATCGTATACGAGCGTTGTGATATTCTCTTTCGTAAGTAATTCATTTCTTGGTGGACACCACTGGAACTTCCTTCCAAGCATCCACTACGGTCTCTATAAGAGTTAGAGAGAGAGAGAGAGAGAGAGAGAGAGAGAGAGAGAGAGAGAGAGAGAGAGAGAGAGAGTGGGGCCCCGTAGTCCAGCGGGAGGAGGAGGCCTTCCACCTCTTCGTCTGCGCTGCTCCCTCCTCCTCGTTGTTGTGAGACGTGAGGAAGTTTAGTTCTACACTTCGGAGTTTTATGACGAAGCTTCTGTGAAGCGGGTCGACCCGCGGTTCGAAGCAGGGGTGAACTGCTGTCTGATGGAATCTCGTTTTCATCATCAGCTTCGTCTGAAGCTTCAGTGTACATAAAGTCTCGATTCCAAGATTAATGATCCACCCACTAGAGCTGTTGCGACACGCAGTCTGCACATCACCTCCCCATTGAGTCCATTTCCAATGCAGTGTGGCTTCGAGTGGTGCTTGGGGCATGACCCTTCATCTCCTCCTGTGTGTGTACCTGGCCCCCATCACATACCCCCTAACCCTTATTAGGTGCCTGGAACACCACACTGTCACTGGAACTTAAACCTGGAGGTTGGCATGTCCTAGAGCATCCAGCACCTCTTCGATGGAGGGTCTACGGTCTTCCGCCGATCTGGCCTGTGGTAGCTTCTCTCTACCACAATGAGGCCATGGGTAACCCCAGCAGACCCGTCCACGTCCACATTTCCGTCGCTGTTTAGTTCCACTCCCTCCTGTCACTTTCTCTTCCGTCTCGACAACATCACATTCTTTCTCTATAACCTTTCTGAGGTTGTGATGACCTTCAAAGTGTTGTCCACTCCAACCTTAGGTATATTTACCTTCAGTGATGTGAGACTTATCGACCCGTATCTTCTTTCTCCCACAGCATCGCTTCGCCAACCGTACCAGACTTTGAGTACTGGATATTAGCGTTCGAATCAGTTGGTTCGAAACAGTCGGTTCGAAACGGTTCGAATTAGCCATTTCGGAACAGTCGCTTCGAAACGGTTCGAATTAGTCATTTCGGAACAGTCGGTTTGAATCCATCGGTTCGAATCAGTCTGTTCGAATCGGGTAGTGGTGTAGGAGATGCCATCTCGGGGCCCAGCCGGTTGGTATCAAGGGTAAACAAATCTTGACTATTGGTCATCGTCTGATACATAAATGATCGTTCACGCCTTCGTCCTCCTCATTGGCAGTGACGCCACTGGGGTTGTTACAGCGTCAGAGATCTTGCTACAGGCCACAAGAGTTTTGTAATGTCTGTAACACTTCCACTGTATAGTATTAGCCAAATGGCTGCCTTCAGCCAGTAAACGGTTACATATTTATTAGTGTAGTTTGTCTAATGCAGAGGCCACGTAATGCGAGAGCTGTAGAAGTGTGATTTCGTGGTTACGAAAGAAGTATGTGGTTCGTGTTGTTACGATTGTGCGTCTCGGTGAAGGAGGCCACATCGAAGGTATATTAGTCTTGTGGCTAGAAACTACAGTTGTGCTCTTTACGTGTCCCTGTGGAGGGAGATGTCTTTTGTGTTTAGCAAAGACGGCACGGATAACTGAGGCCCTAATATATATATATATATATATATATATATATATATATATATATATATATATATATATATATATATATATATTTATTTGACTTAATGGACGTCTCCCGCTTCAGCGAGGTAGCGCAAGGAAACAGACGAAGAATGGCCCAACCCACCCATATACACATGTATATACATTATGCCCACACACGCACATATACATACATATACATTTTAATGTATATTTACACAGACATATACATATATATACACATATACGTATTCATACTTAATGCCCTCATCCATTCTCGTCGCCACCCCGTCACACATGGAATAGCATCCCTTAGGCATGAGCCAGGTACCCAGTTTATCGCCCAGCCCCCTAAGGGTGGATGAAGACCTAGACTGACTGTGGACCGACTGCCGCATCCAGGATTCGAACCCTTACCCTCGACCCTGGCGCGCGGCGACCCGTGAATGGGACACGTTCAACCGCGCCACCACAGAGGTCTATTGAACCCTCCCCCCCCCTCTACCACAATCACCACCACTGAGTACGAAGGCACAGACCACCACAATCACCACCACACAAATACCGACCATCTCTCTCACGACCTGTCGTGCATAAACGACCACACCCCCCCCCCCTCTCCCTCTCCCCAATTACCCCTAATCACCCATTCCTATAACTACCTCCACCCCCCCCCCTCCACCACCACCTCCTTCTCTGATTCCTATAATGAAATATAGCCTCCCACTATATAATTGTCCCTCCCCGCCTTTGCCCCCTCCCCCATTTTCTATAATGACGAAGTGTGTTGTCTTAATCGCTAAGCCATATTGATTCTCAGGCCAGAGCAGATGAAGTTAATGATATTGTCATTTCCCCTGGTAGACCAAGCCGATCATCTCCATATTATGAGTGTCGGTAGGAGAGAGAGAGAGAGAGAGAGAGAGAGAGAGAGAGAGAGAGGGGGGGGGGAGACAGTGCTCAAGGGTCGTACCGCCGTGCTCAAGGGTCGTATACCGTCGTGCTCAAGGGTCGTACCGCCGTGCTCAAGGGTCGTATACCGTCGTGTTCAAGGGTTGTACCGCCGTGCTCAAGGGTCGTACCGCCGTGCTCAAGGGTCGTACCGTCGTGCTCGTACCGTCGTGCTAAAGGGTCGTACACCGTCATGCTCAAGGGTCGTACCGTCGTGCTCAAGGGTCGTACCGTCGTGCTCAAGGGTCGTACCGTTGTGCTCAATGGTCGTACCGTT
>NC_092235.1:20161235-20188735 GCF_036320965.1 Panulirus ornatus
ATGTTGGTATTGCTGTACGACCTTGTTTAAAGCGCAGAGGAACGACCCCTTGAGGGTCAGGTCAGGTCATAGACCACGCCATCATACGCATGATGATCGCAGTCGTGCTCAAGGGTCGTCCCGTCGTGCTGAAGGGGGTCGTACCGTCGTGCCGTCGGTGGTCAAGGGTCGTCCCGTCGTGCTGAAGGGGGTCGTGCCGTCGGGTGTCAAGGGTCGTCCCGTCGTGCTGAAGGGGGTCGTACCGTCGGGTGTCAAGGGTCGTCCCGTCGTGCTGAAGGGGGTCGTGCCGTCGGGTGTCAAGGGTCGTCCCGTCTTGCTGAAGGGGGTCGTACCGTCGTACTGTCGGGGGTCAAGGGTCGTCACGTCGTGCTGAAGGGGGTCGTACCGTCGTACTATCGGGGGTCAAGGGTCGTCCCGTCGTGCTGAAGGGGGTCGTACCGTCGTACTATCGGGGGTCAAGGGTCGTCCCGTCGTGCTGAAGGGGGTCGTACCGTCGTACTATCGGGGGTCAAGGGTCGTCCCGTCGTGCTGAAGGGGGTCGTACCGTCGTACTATCGGGGGTCAAGGGTCGTCCCGTCGTGCTGAAGGGGGTCGTACCGTCGTACTATCGGGGGTCAAGGGTCGTCACGTCGTGCTGAAGGGGGTCGTACCGTCGTACTATCGGGGGTCAAGGGTCGTCCCGTCGTGCTGAAGGGGGTCGTACCGTCGTACTATCGGGGGTCAAGGGTCGTCCCGTCTTGCTGAAGGGGGTCGTACCGTCGTACTATCGGGGGTCAAGGGTCGTCACGTCGTGCTGAAGGGGGTCGTACCGTCGTACTATCGGGGGTCAAGGGTCGTCCCGTCGTGCTGAAGGGGGTCGTACCGTCGTACTATCGGGGGTCAAGGGTCGTCCCGTCGTGCTGAAGGGGGTCGTACCGTCGTACTATCGGGGGTCAAGGGTCGTCCCGTCGTGCTGAAGGGGGTCGTACCGTCGTACTATCGGGGGTCAAGGGTCGTCCCGTCGTGCTGAAGGGGGTCGTACCGTCGTACTATCGGGGGTCAAGGGTCGTCCCGTCGTGCTGAAGGGGGTCGTACCGTCGTACTATCGGGGGTCAAGGGTCGTCCCGTCGTGCTGAAGGGGGTCGTACCGTCGTACTATCGGGGGTCAAGGGTCGTCACGTCGTGCTGAAGGGGGTCGTACCGTCGTACTATCGGGGGTCAAGGGTCGTCCCGTCGTGCTGAAGGGGGTCGTACCGTCGTACTATCGGGGGTCAAGGGTCGTCCCGTCGTGCTGAAGGGGGTCGTACCGTCGTACTATCGGGGGTCAAGGGTCGTCCCGTCGTGCTGAAGGGGGTCGTACCGTCGTACTATCGGGGGTCAAGGGTCGTCCCGTCGTGCTGAAGGGGGTCGTACCGTCGTACTATCGGGGGTCAAGGGTCGTCCCGTCGTGCTGAAGGGGGTCGTACCGTCGTACTATCGGGGGTCAAGGGTCGTCCCGTCGTGCTGAAGGGGGTCGTACCGTCGTACTATCGGGGGTCAAGGGTCGTCCCGTCGTGCTGAAGGGGGTCGTACCGTCGTACTATCGGGGGTCAAGGGTCGTCCCGTCGTGCTGAAGGGGGTCGTACCGTCGTACTATCGGGGGTCAAGGGTCGTCACGTCGTGCTGAAGGGGGTCGTACCGTCGTACTATCGGGGGTCAAGGGTCGTCCCGTCGTGCTGAAGGGGGTCGTACCGTCGTACTATCGGGGGTCAAGGGTCGTCCCGTCGTGCTGAAGGGGGTCGTACCGTCGTACTATCGGGGGTCAAGGGTCGTCACGTCGTGCTGAAGGGGGTCGTACCGTCGTACTGTCGGGGGTCAAGGGTCGTCACGTCGTGCTGAAGGGGGTCGTACCGTCGTACTATCGGGGGTCAAGGGTCGTCACGTCGTGCTGAAGGGGGTCGTACCGTCGTACTATCGGGGGTCAAGGGTCGTCCCGTCGTGCTGAAGGGGGTCGTACCGTCGTACTATCGGGGGTCAAGGGTCGTCACGTCGTGCTGAAGGGGGTCGTACCGTCGTACTATCGGGGGTCAAGGGTCGTCCCGTCGTGCTGAAGGGGGTCGTACCGTCGTACTATCGGGGGTCAAGGGTCGTCCCGTCGTGCTGAAGGGGGTCGTACCGTCGTACTATCGGGGGTCAAGGGTCGTCACGTCGTGCTGAAGGGGGTCGTACCGTCGTACTATCGGGGGTCAAGGGTCGTCACGTCGTGCTGAAGGGGGTCGTACCGTCGTACTATCGGGGGTCAAGGGTCGTCACGTCGTGCTGAAGGGGGTCGTACCGTCGTACTATCGGGGGTCAAGGGTCGTCACGTCGTGCTGAAGGGGGTCGTACCGTCGTACTATCGGGGGTCAAGGGTCGTCACGTCGTGCTGAAGGGGGTCGTACCGTCGTACTATCGGGGGTCAAGGGTCGTCACGTCGTGCTGAAGGGGGTCGTACCGTCGTACTATCGGGGGTCAAGGGTCGTCACGTCGTGCTGAAGGGGGTCGTACCGTCGTACTATCGGGGGTCAAGGGTCGTCACGTCGTGCTGAAGGGGGTCGTACCGTCGTACTATCGGGGGTCAAGGGTCGTCACGTCGTGCTGAAGGGGGTCGTACCGTCGTACTATCGGGGGTCAAGGGTCGTCACGTCGTGCTGAAGGGGGTCGTACCGTCGTACTATCGGGGGTCAAGGGTCGTCACGTCGTGCTGAAGGGGGTCGTACCGTCGTACTATCGGGGGTCAAGGGTCGTCACGTCGTGCTGAAGGGGGTCGTACCGTCGTACTATCGGGGGTCAAGGGTCGTCACGTCGTGCTGAAGGGGGTCGTACCGTCGTACTATCGGGGGTCAAGGGTCGTCACGTCGTGCTGAAGGGGGTCGTACCGTCGTACTATCGGGGGTCAAGGGTCGTCACGTCGTGCTGAAGGGGGTCGTACCGTCGTACTATCGGGGGTCAAGGGTCGTCCCGTCGTGCTGAAGGGGGTCGTACCGTCGTACTATCGGGGGTCAAGGGTCGTCACGTCGTGCTGAAGGGGGTCGTACCGTCGTACTATCGGGGGTCAAGGGTCGTCACGTCGTGCTGAAGGGGGTCGTACCGTCGTACTATCGGGGGTCAAGGGTCGTCACGTCGTGCTGAAGGGGGTCGTACCGTCGTACTATCGGGGGTCAAGGGTCGTCACGTCGTGCTGAAGGGGGTCGTACCGTCGTACTATCGGGGGTCAAGGGTCGTCACGTCGTGCTGAAGGGGGTCGTACCGTCGTACTATCGGGGGTCAAGGGTCGTCACGTCGTGCTGAAGGGGGTCGTACCGTCGTACTATCGGGGGTCAAGGGTCGTCACGTCGTGCTGAAGGGGGTCGTACCGTCGTACTATCGGGGGTCAAGGGTCGTCACGTCGTGCTGAAGGGGGTCGTACCGTCGTACTATCGGGGGTCAAGGGTCGTCACGTCGTGCTGAAGGGGGTCGTACCGTCGTACTATCGGGGGTCAAGGGTCGTCACGTCGTGCTGAAGGGGGTCGTACCGTCGTACTATCGGGGGTCAAGGGTCGTCACGTCGTGCTGAAGGGGGTCGTACCGTCGTACTATCGGGGGTCAAGGGTCGTCACGTCGTGCTGAAGGGGGTCGTACCGTCGTACTATCGGGGGTCAAGGGTCGTCACGTCGTGCTGAAGGGGGTCGTACCGTCGTACTATCGGGGGTCAAGGGTCGTCACGTCGTGCTGAAGGGGGTCGTACCGTCGTACTATCGGGGGTCAAGGGTCGTCACGTCGTGCTGAAGGGGGTCGTACCGTCGTACTATCGGGGGTCAAGGGTCGTCACGTCGTGCTGAAGGGGGTCGTACCGTCGTACTATCGGGGGTCAAGGGTCGTCACGTCGTGCTGAAGGGGGTCGTACCGTCGTACTATCGGGGGTCAAGGGTCGTCACGTCGTGCTGAAGGGGGTCGTACCGTCGTACTATCGGGGGTCAAGGGTCGTCACGTCGTGCTGAAGGGGGTCGTACCGTCGTACTATCGGGGGTCAAGGGTCGTCCCGTCGTGCTGAAGGGGGTCGTACCGTCGTACTATCGGGGGTCAAGGGTCGTCACGTCGTGCTGAAGGGGGTCGTACCGTCGTACTATCGGGGGTCAAGGGTCGTCACGTCGTGCTGAAGGGGGTCGTACCGTCGTACTATCGGGGGTCAAGGGTCGTCACGTCGTGCTGAAGGGGGTCGTACCGTCGTACTATCGGGGGTCAAGGGTCGTCCCGTCGTGCTGAAGGGGGTCGTACCGTCGTACTATCGGGGGTCAAGGGTCGTCACGTCGTGCTGAAGGGGGTCGTACCGTCGTACTGTCGGGGGTCAAGGGTCGTCCCGTCGTGCTGAAGGGGGTCGTACCGTCGTACTATCGGGGGTCAAGGGTCGTCCCGTCGTGCTGAAGGGGGTCGTACCGTCGTACTATCGGGGGTCAAGGGTCGTCCCGTCGTGCTGAAGGGGGTCGTACCGTCGTACTATCGGGGGTCAAGGGTCGTCACGTCGTGCTGAAGGGGGTCGTACCGTCGTACTATCGGGGGTCAAGGGTCGTCACGTCGTGCTGAAGGGGGTCGTACCGTCGTACTATCGGGGGTCAAGGGTCGTCACGTCGTGCTGAAGGGGGTCGTACCGTCGTACTATCGGGGGTCAAGGGTCGTCCCGTCGTGCTGAAGGGGGTCGTACCGTCGTACTATCGGGGGTCAAGGGTCGTCACGTCGTGCTGAAGGGGGTCGTACCGTCGTACTATCGGGGGTCAAGGGTCGTCACGTCGTGCTGAAGGGGGTCGTACCGTCGGGTGTCAAGGGTCGTCCCGTCGTGCTGAAGGGGGTCGTACCGTCGTACTATCGGGGGTCAAGGGTCGTCCCGTCGTGCTGAAGGGGGTCGTACCGTCGTACTATCGGGGGTCAAGGGTCGTCACGTCGTGCTGAAGGGGGTCGTACCGTCGTACTATCGGGGGTCAAGGGTCGTCACGTCGTGCTGAAGGGGGTCGTACCGTCGTACTATCGGGGGTCAAGGGTCGTCCCGTCGTGCTGAAGGGGGTCGTACCGTCGTACTATCGGGGGTCAAGGGTCGTCACGTCGTGCTGAAGGGGGTCGTACCGTCGTACTATCGGGGGTCAAGGGTCGTCACGTCGTGCTGAAGGGGGTCGTACCGTCGTACTATCGGGGGTCAAGGGTCGTCACGTCGTGCTGAAGGGGGTCGTACCGTCGTACTATCGGGGGTCAAGGGTCGTCACGTCGTGCTGAAGGGGGTCGTACCGTCGTACTATCGGGGGTCAAGGGTCGTCCCGTCGTGCTGAAGGGGGTCGTACCGTCGTACTATCGGGGGTCAAGGGTCGTCACGTCGTGCTGAAGGGGGTCGTACCGTCGGGTGTCAAGGGTCGTCCCGTCGTGCTGAAGGGGGTCGTACCGTCGTACTATCGGGGGTCAAGGGTCGTCACGTCGTGCTGAAGGGGGTCGTACCGTCGTACTATCGGGGGTCAAGGGTCGTCACGTCGTGCTGAAGGGGGTCGTACCGTCGTACTATCGGGGGTCAAGGGTCGTCCCGTCGTGCTGAAGGGGGTCGTACCGTCGTACTATCGGGGGTCAAGGGTCGTCCCGTCTTGCTGAAGGCATTATAATCAAGATGTGTTAATCACTTGATCATCTATAATCAAGATGTGTTAATCACTTGATTATCATAATCAAGATGTGTTAATCACTTGATCATCTATAATCAAGGTGTATTAATCACTTGATCATTATAATCAAGATGTGTTAATCACTTGATCATCTATAATCAAGATGTGTTAATCACTTGATTATCATAATCAAGATGTGTTAATCACTTGATCATCTATAATCAAGATGTGTTAATCACTTGATCATCTATAATCAAGGTGTATTAATCACTTGATCATTATAATCAAGATGTGTTAATCACTTGATCATCTATAATCAAGATGTGTTAATCACTTGATTATCATAATCAAGATGTGCTAATCACTTGATCATCTATAATCAAGATGTGTTAATCACTTGATCATTATAATCAAGATGTGTTAATCACTTGATCATCTCTCACTAAATCTCAAAGTCTCTCTCTCTCCATCTTCCTGTGAGAGACTATCACTCAGACACTTCCCTTATAGCTTAGGACACACAGCTATGCGAGAAAAAGCTAAGAAAAGCTACTTCAGCAAAGACAAGGATAGCTTTGAAAGATATAAGCTATGAGACTGCTTTCTCTATAGCCTATAGCATCTATAGGCATCAGTGATATCAATATCTGCTATCACAAAGCTAAGTAATAGGTCAAGCTAAGTTAGAGCTGAAGCTAAATGATAGGTCAAGCTAAGTTATAGAAGATGTGTTTATTGCATTTCAAACACGAGCGAATGCAAACCCGATAGAAAGTCTGGCAACTCGACTATATAAAAGCTCATAGGGATGATAATCCCTGGATAATACATGCATTGGCAACCGCAGCGCACAGGAGATGAGGGGGGGGTGCGTGCGCGCATCATGTGTGACGTCACTTGAGGAATGTGACGTCACTTGAGGAATGTGACGTCACCGGAGGAATGTTGCCATCATCCGCCATCCACAACACGGAATGTCTGGATTCTAATATCAGCTGGTCCCTCTGTCATACCAGGGTGACACGGCTTGACACCCCGCTGGGAAATGACACCTGGCGTGTCACACGGAGTTATTGACACACTTCAGACCCCGGTGTCAAGTTGGTGAAGTGTGAGATCACGCCTTTGGCAATTATTCCCCCATATTTTTTTTTCTTAGGGTACGTATCATGAATTCAAATTACGAAATCCTCTTGTTATTTAGCTTGGTGTTAAGTGTGTACCTACTTATATAAGTATGAGGTACTTGAGTGAGTATGAAAAGTGTCTTTGTAGTGTTGGGGTATGAAGTATGTCCCTGTATTTTTTTGGCTGATTATGTTAATGATAGTTTAAAGGCTTGTCAAACTCTACGTATGACCTGACCTGGTTTTAAGTGTGGTATATGACCTTCTTCGCCCAAGTATGAGGGTAGACTTTCGTCTTTTTCTTCTAAGTATGACATATAAGTGGTATGCGTCACACTCACTTCATACTTTTATCAACACACTTACTTGTCTGAGTGTGTGTGTGTGTGGAGAGATAATGGTGGAGAGATAGATAAAAAAAAGGATAGAAATGGGAGGGTGATAATGGGGGAAACTGATAGACAGATAGATAGATAGATAGATAGATAGATAGTGTGTGTGTGTGTGACAAAGAAAAAAAAAGGATAGAAATGGGAGGGTGATAATGGGGGAAATTGATAGATAGATAGATAGATAGATAGGTAGAGAGAGAGAGTGTGTTGTGTGTGTGTGTGATAAAAAAAGAAAAGATAGAAATGGGAGGGTGATAATGGGGGAAATTGACAGATAGATAGATAGATGGATAGATAGAGTGTGTGTGTGTGTGGGGGGATTGTGGGAGGGGTGCTGGGTGTGTGTGGGGTGTGTAGGGGGAGGGGTGGTTGTGTAGAGGGAGGAGGGGGTGGTGGAGGGGTTGATGAGTGGGGGGGTGGAGGGGGTGTTGGTGGGGGGGTTAGAGTGGAGGTAATATCCGTGGGACGACAATTAGAGGCATGCCGGGCATGTACCCCTCTCCCCCAGCCAGCCTACACCCCCAGCCATTCAATGCTTACCCCATGAATATTAACATAGATCACTAATACCTTCCCTTCCCCCTGACGTTGCTGGGGGAGGCAGTGTGGACGTGGGGCTGCAGGGTGGGTAAGGGAGGAGTGAATGCCTCCTGTGGTGGTGGTGAGGTGATGCCTCCTGGGGGGTTGGTGATAAGGTGTTGTGGTTCCTGGGGGGTTGGTGATCATCTGCTGAGGTTTCTGGGGTTGGTGATCATCTGCTGAGGTTTCTGGGGTTGGTGATGAGCTGCTGGGGTTCCTGGGGTGGTGGTGGTGATGAGCTTCTGGGGTAAGGTGTGACAGCCACTGGACAGAAGGAGGCTGGGGAAGAGAGCGATGAATGCTCCTGGGGTGCTATTAAGATACTGGCACCTAGGTTGGATGACGAGGTGCAATAAAGGCAATAAAGAGGAGCCAGTAAACTGTTTGAGGTCGCGTCCGGCATAGTGATTTGACCCCATTTCCCTTGAGTTCCCCAAGTCGCAGGTGTCTAATCTAAGTCTCCTGTGTTCCAAAATGAACCTGAGCAAACTTTGATATTTCGAGTCGGTGACTACGACGGCGTCATCTGCATACAGCTATGGTCCTCTGCGTTTCACAGACATATAGCTTTACGAGACCAAGATATAAATGGACCATCAAACAGATATGCTTGCCTTCTGTTGGTAGAAACAGGATCTTTCTGAAGCAGGAGCAAATAGTAGGTAGAAGGCCTGCGAGATTCGAAGTGGAGAAGGACTTGAGTAGCGGTGGTAATCTGGTGGTTCAATGGGGGATTCGACATTGCGTCAGAGGGTTCAGAACCCAGCCCGTTGTCTCAGCAGGCCACACAGACCCCGTGGTCTGACCCGAGGGACGGAACCAGACCAAAAATCACAACTGCTTCTAAGGAGGCTTAGAGAAGGACTCAATGGGACTTTACACTGAGTTTAAAGAGGTGTCGTGTATTAGAAACAAACAAGAAGAGGTCAAAGATTAGCTCCTGGGCCGGGAATAGTCTTAGGTGAGGGTTCACTACCCGGTGCGAAGCATCTCGAAGTAATGATTCGAACTGAATCTCGTGACGGACGAAGATCTAACCCACATTCGGGCTATGAGATACAAGGGAAGTGACATGATGTGCTAAGGAAATGTCGAGTATGAGGCATCACCCCTTTTCCACAAGAAAGAAAGAAGGAAAGGAAGGAGGGAGGAGGTGGGGTTAAGAGGGAGGGGATGTGGATGGGTGGGGGGGATTGTGGGGAGCAAGAGGAAAGAAGGAAGTCGGCTGAGGGCAGTAAGATGAACGTCTTGTGGTAGGTGATACCCTTGGGATGGGAACTAAAACCATTCTGGGGAAGGCGAAAGAGGTTTCCGAAGAGAAGAAGTGAGAAAAGTTGCTCTATATGTGGGATTCGGAGGAGCAGGGGACGTGGCGTGGGGCTCCCACTGTGAAGATTTCTTAGGGAGAGAGACTGGAACCTTCTCTCTTGTATGAGAATTTCTTGAACAGGAGCTGGAACCCTGTTTCCAGTGAGAGGATTTCTTAGAGAGGGACTGGAACCCTCTTTCCAGTGCGAGGATTTCTTAGGGAGAAGCTGGAACCCTCTTTCCAGTGTGAGGATTTCTTAGGGAGGGACTGGAACCCTCTTTCCAGTGAGAGGATTTCTTAGGGAGGGACTGGAACCCTCTTTCCAGTGTGAGGATTTCTTAGAGAGGGACTGGAACTCTCTTTCCAGTGAGAGGATTTCTTAGAGAGGGACTGGAACCCTCTTTCCAGTGAGAGGATTTCTTAGAGAGGGACTGGAACCCTCTTTCCAGTGAGAGGATTTCTTAGAGAGGGACTGGAACCCTCTTTCCAGTGAGAGGATTTCTTAGAGAGGGACTGGAACACTCTTTCCAACGTGAGAATGTCTTAGGGAGGGACTACTGGAACCCTTCTTTGACCTAGGTCATCAGGAGACAAGGAGTTTTATACTCTTTCCCATTCTTCAGAAATATCCTTTTTGTGAAGGATTCTTACAACGTCAATAATCCATGTTGGTCAAGGTCTTGAAATTTTTGTGTTTGATATTTTTCGATATTTTTTCTTTCCCCCTTTGGAAGTATGTGTACAGAAAACAGTTCCAGGAAGAGCTTTTCTTAGGGCATTCCAGCTTCAGACCTCACCTCTAGTGGCACCATAGTTAATCGCAACGTGGTTAGTGGCACAGTGGTTAGTGGCACAGTGGTTAGTGGCACAGTGGTTAGTGGCACAGTGGTTAGTGGCACAGTGGTTAGTGGCACAGTGGTTAGTGGCACAGAGGTTAGTGGCACAGTGGTTAGTGGCACCGTGGTTAGTGGCACAGTGGTTAGTGGCACAGTGGTTAGTGGCACAGTGGTTAGTGGCACCGTGGTTAGTGGCACCATGGCAAGTGCCCAGACGATTGATATTGTGCAACAGGAGACAAAAAAAAAATATAAGAATTGTTTTTAAGAACGCGAGGAAGAGAGAGAGAGAGAGAGAGAGAGAGATGGTGGGGAGGACCAGGAGGGTGGGGGAGGGGGGAGGTAGGTGAAGGTGAAGGGGCAGGTTATGCTAATGTTATTGTGGTGTGTTGAGCACAGGAATGTAGAGAGAGAGAGAGAGAGAGAGAGAGAGAGAGAGAGAGAGACATGGGGTGAAATTGTCTTCGAGGGCCAGGTGTGGGGCTGCTACACACCTGGCTTCCTCTGTAGATGTGGTATTCTCCACAATACCTCCAGGCCTGGCACACATGTGCACACTATGGCACGTATGTGCCCCTCACACCTGGCTTGTTACAGGTGTACACTTCATTTTCTTACACTGAAAATGAGAAAGAACACACCTGTGTGAAAACGAATATGGTCAGAGCTTCGAATGACCTCACAATACACAGAGAGTGAGCTCGAAAGTGATCACAAGTTCACTTTCTACTGAAGTTGACCTCGAAAGTGACCGTAAGTTCACTTTCAACTGAGGTTGACCTCGAAAGTGACCATACTTTCACTTTCAACTGAAGTGGACCTCGAAAGTGACCATACTTTCACTTTCAACTGAAGATAACCTCGAAGGATCTCCCATTCAGGTGAAGGTGATCTGTAGACTGAAAGTGACCTTCATAGTATAAACTGAAAGTGACCTCGAAAAGTGACATCGACCAGGCCCCCCCCCCCCTCACCCTATGCTGAAAACGACCATTGCCCTCAAGATAAAAGACCCAAAAGACCCCTTTTTGCTCCCCTTTAAACCACCCTAGTAAACGACACCGTACCATCGAATCTATAAACGAACAGAATATAGCCCACCGTAAAATACATATTGATAGATAGTTAGATAGATGAGGCAAAGTAGACCAACCTCTTTTGGTCATGAGGTTGGGGGAAGGGGGGACCCGGGGAATAAACCCCCCCTCTCCCCCCTCTCCCCCCTTTGTGTCTCACTACGGGTCCGTATCCCCAAGCAAGGGGGTCTTCCGGCTCCCGTATCCCACTGTCTTCTATTTATCGTCCGGACAGAAGAGAAAAACGAGCGACATTAATTGACCTTTCATAAACCTCTTCCCTCCCTCCCTGTTTTTTTTTGTTTTTTTTCTCAACTACCGAGAGGACTTCACGCCTTTGGCCTCTCTCTCTCTCTCTCTCTCTCTCTCTCTCTCTCTCTCTCTCTCTCTCTCTCTCTCTCTCTCTCTCGCTCTCTCTCTTTCGCTTTACTTCGCTCAAGCGCTGGTTTGTGGCTAGGGGGTCCGGTCATCCTTGGGTCTGTAGCATAGCCTATGGTGGTCTCTGGTCTGTGGCTAGGGGGTCCGGTCATCTTTGGGTCCGGAGCATAGCCTGTGGTGGTCTGCGGTGTAGTGCAGTGGTCTGCTGAGGGTCCTTTGGGTTGATTTTTTTTGGGGGGAGGGTGTGGTCTGTGACGTGGGTCTGAGTGAGATTTATGGTTTAGAGTGTTTGATGGTCTTTCTGGTAGCATCTTATAGTGTGGTCTGTACTGTGGTTTTTTGACGGGGTTTTCTGGCGTGGTCTTCGATGGAGACCTCTGGCGTGGTCACTGTTGGGAGGTCTTTGTGGCGTGGTCTTTGTTCGGGGTCAGTGGCGTGGTCTTCGTTAGGCGTCTGTGGCGTGATCTTCGTCAGGGGCCTGTGGCGTGGTCTTCGTTAGGCGTCTGTGGCGTGGTCTTCGTCAGGGGCCTGTGGCGTGGTCTTCGTTAGGGGTGTGTGGCGTGGTCTTCGTCAGGGGTCTGTGGCGTGGTCTTGGTCCATCTCTGGTGTGGTGGGTTTTGACGTGTTCCATTCAGCGCACAAAATCTCAGCGCACAATATATCCAGCTCACGCTAACCTTAAGCTCTTTTATGATTCGTTTAACTAACAACTCACCTAACCTAACCAGTTCTGTACCATCTGTCATACCTCAAACTCTGTATTTTCGTAGCTGAGTAGCTGTCTAAATCCAGTAACCCATTATTCATCTATTTATTCATTCATTTATTGATTTATCATTGCTATAAATGCATCATTATTTCACCTCTGAGCCACACTGACCTTCGCAGCTAAACTACGCAAGATCATGCAAAATACTGTACATAAAGACAGAATATGATTTCGTGTTTTCATGGCATTTTGCTTGCATCTCGGCGTAAAGTCGTCCCACATACATACGTTGTTTGATTCAACACTTATTAGAAAGTTAAGGGACATCAAAGCCCGCAGTAGAACCATATACTTTAAAGAAGTACTTTACCAAAAAAAAAAAAAAAAAAAAAACACGACTCAATCAAGCGACTCTCTATCCAAGTGGAGCCAAAAGACGTACATATAATGTCTATCCGTTTTCTGTGTGATGACACACCCACCCGGACGTCTGGGGTACTTCGTTATTCCGCGCTGATTCTATCATCCGACATGGGTCACTTGACTATGCAGCTTACCACGCTCTGAGACCAATACTCTCTCATTCACTTCGGTCGCACAGCTCACATTCAGCTCCATAAGTTAAGGTTAATACATTGTGTATATACACTTGCTGTCGGGTCCTTTCACCTTCCTAAGGGTTGTTACCAGACCCTTTGTATCAATACTTGGCTCTTCATTCATTCCAAAACTCATAGACGATCTATAGTTTTGTCTTTCAACTTCTCAGTATCTTGAGACGTATTTTTTTCTACCTTATTTTTGGTCTGACTTCGAGGCTGATTGTAATTCGAGGCTGAAGCTCTTTTATGATGACCTCAGCATGCAGATGTCACTTTGGAAGCCGTAGGTGACATCTGCGTGTGGACTTCACCTACGAAACCCTGGGCTGACTTCGAAAGTGACATATGCATGTGGACTTCACCTTGGAAGCCCTAGGCTGACTTCGAAGATGACATCTACGTCTGGACATCACCCTAGAAGCCCTGGACTGACTTCGAAAGGGACATATGCATGTGGACTTCACCTTTGAAGCCTTGAGTTGACTTCGATGATGATCTCTGCGTGTGAACGTCATTGTCGAAGCCCTGGGCTGACTTAGAAAGTGACATATGCATTTGGACTTCACCTTAGAAGCCCTGGATTGACTTCGAAGATGACCTCTGCGTGTAGACGTAATCTTGGAAGTCCTGGCTGACCTCTAGGATGTTGACATCTACCTGGGGACGTCACCATCGAGATGCAACTCCCTCGGAGGTCTTCACGCCCTTGGGATCACCCCCATTACCGTGCCTACTGCGTCTACTCTCCTCCCTACCCTACCCCCTTCCCGTCACCCTCCACCTCCAACACTCCCGCCAGACACCCCCAGGCGGCCGTGACGACGGACGACACCCCCCTCCTCCTCCTCCTCCTCCTCCTCCCTCCGCCCCCTTAGCAGTTGGTACGACCCCCTGCTGATCCGCCCCCTCCATGTCGTCCAGCGCCGGGCCATAAACAGGCCGAAAACCCCATAATTGACGTCGTTGTTCTTGGTGTTGTCTGATACGGACGAGGGCGAATCTTTCTCAGTGTTTCATGTGGCCGGCACGACTCCTTCAGGAGTGAGAGGCCCTGGGCTATTGACGTGTGTCCCCCCCGTACGAGTTCCCTAAGTGTCCCCGAAGTCGGTTCTTTAAGCTAGGGGTCGAGGAGCTTAAGATGGTGAGGAGTGGTGGAAGAGAGAGGGTGTCATGGGGCGCGCCCCCATGGCGTTGCTGGGAGAGAGGGAAGGGAAGGGATGGGAGGTGAGGTGTTGAGCCCAACAATGTCAGAAAAGATCGGTCAGCCGTGGTCATCTGGCGGAGGCCAAGACACCGTCTGGGCTAATTGGTTACCACCAGGGCGCTGAGGTGCCGCTGGGAGAGAGAGAGAGAGAGAGAGAGAGAGAGAGAGAGAGAGAGAGAGAGAGAGAGAGAGAGAGGGTGGGGTGGGGAGGCTTGGATGTTGATGTTTCCTTTACAACCTCCTCTTATTGCTCTCTTCTTCCCCTAACCCCAACCTCTTCATCAAAACACACACACACACACACACACACACACACACACACACACGAATCATGCACGAATATTACGAAGCGCATGCACTCATGCTTGCTTGTGTCTCTGTACATGTCTTGCTAGAGAATCATAGACACCAGTCCCTCCGTTATTGCTACCTCTCTCTCCACTCCCGACCCCCCCCGCTCTTCCTTCCCCCAAAACCACGTCCCCTAACAGACCCCACCTCTCTCTCTCTCTCTCTCTCTCTCTCTCTCTCTCTCTCTCTCTCTCTCTCTCTCTCTCTCATCCACCCTCTTTCTCTCCTCTCTATTACCCATGCCAACACTTTTCGTGATGCGTGAGAGACCCCACGAACGCCAACGTCTGATCCACGAACGCCCGTATCCACGAACCAGCATGAGGAGCAGTAGGACCTTCGACCGAATGTCGTCTGCGTGACAGAAGCGAATGATTGTCGTGGTGCGCATGATGACTAGACTCACACAGTGTCTGCATGATTAATGAACGGTATATTTAGACCTTTATACCTTAACATAGCCATCATTTGCATAGGATATGTATGATTATCCTTCGTATATAGTGAGCCTTATGTAGAGTCTTCACACATCCTAACTACGTATGTTGGAAGTCCACATATATATGTGTGTGTGTGTGGTGTGTGTGTGTGTGTGTGTGTGTGTGTGTGTATGATTATAAGGTTATCATCATATGAAGCCTTGTACCCAGCCACAGGGAAGGCTCGAGACAGATGAAGCTGCTTCGAAGTGTGTTCGAAACATTTAGTGACAGTTCATTTACTCGCACACATACGTCAAGATTGCCACACGACCCTTGAGGAAGACGATACGACCCTTGACCTAACACTAACGACTGATAGATTACGATGGTAGTACACTCCCTGGGTTATGTCGATTGGCCTGACCTTATACTCGATGACCTTAAGGATATGGGGCAAAGGCTCAGGCCATCATAGACAAAGGCCTCACCATCGAAGTAAAGGGAGTGGAATGAAGAAACAATCAGCGGTATTATAGGTGTTTGGAAACTCCTTTTATAGATTCCAATTCTCTCTCTGTCCCCTACGTCTAGCGAGGCTTATAGATTCTGATTCTCTCTGTCACCTACGGTTAGTGAAGCTTATTGTTTGGGCTTTTTGAATACAGTAGTTTGTTTAACTGCCCGAAGATCATCACCCCATCTGCAAATGGCCATCAATGGGGGTCTGAGAAATCAGTAAAGCAGAAAGATATTTATTTTCCTTTTTTTGATAGATTATCTGGGACAATAGAAGCTCCAGGTCTTAACTGCAAATAGTCTTTGCCTTTTTGAGGCAGAATTTTGAAGGTTTCGTGTGAAAGAAGCTGGGGGAAATAAGCGTGGAATATCCAATGCAGGGACACGGTGGGAACTGTGGAGGTAGAAGACCTCCCAATCCATCATAAGATATATGTAAGGTAAGGTAAGACCCCAGATTCAGCTGAGGAGGTAGGTATAGGTAAGGTAAAGTAAAGTGCCACACCCAGCTGTGGGGGGTAGAAGACCTCCAAAAACCATCAAGAGGTACATGTAAGGTAAGGTAAGGTCCCTGACCCAGCTTTTTGGGGGGGGGGGGGGGTAGAAGACCTCCAAAAACCATCGTAGGGTATAGGTAAGGTAAGGTAAGGTCCCTTATCCAGCTGTCGGGGGTGGGTAGAAGACCTTCAAAAACCATCGTAGGGTATAGGTAAGGTAAGGTCCCTGATCCAACTGTCGGGGGTGGGTAGAAGACCTCCACAACCATTGTAAGGTATACGTGAGATATACCACTGGAACGATCAAAATGACCAGTTTGGCTTGGCAATGATTCACGGATCGCATATTCCCCCATCTCTCTCACCATCACATCCCACACGTTCCCTCCCCCCATCCCCCCCCTCTCTCACCATCACATCCCACACGTCCCCCCTCATCCCCTCCCCCTCTCTCTCTCTCCTCACCGCTCGCAGCCTTTCGATATAAATGATCCATCAGAATTACGTACGAGCGAAAGTCTTTTTACGAATTCACTAAGCTGGATGCTCCGCGAGGAGGTTTCTCCACCGCGCGGTCAGTCTGCCCTCGCCAGCGAACGACCTTGTTAAACTGCTGAGCTCATTGTTGCGCTCGTTAGGTCTAGCTAGGGGGTCAGTGGGTGGGTAAGGGGACAAAGGGAGGGAGGATGGGCAGTAGTTTTGGAGGGTGGCCATTGCGTAAAGGGAGGGAGGGAGGGAGGTATGTGAGAGAGAGTGTGAGAGTGAGGGTGAGAGAGAGGGAGGGACAGTCGCTGCTGTTGGGGTTAACTTTCCAACGCCTCGACTCCGCCAGTAGAGAGAGAGAGAGAGAGAGAGAGAGAGAGAGAGAGAGAGAGAGAGAGAGAGAGAGAGAGAGGATGGGGAATGTTAGTGGGTTGGGTTGGGGGGGAGAGGAGTGATCGTGGGGAGGGAACTGGGATTGCTGAGAGAGAGGGAGGGAGACGAGCACTGATGGTAGGGGAGGAGTTAGTATGGTGGGGTGTGAGGTTCGGGGTAACTATGGGTAATGGGGAGGATATGGGGGGGTTTGAGATGATGGGGAGGATATGGGGGGGTTGAGATGATGGGGAGGATATGGGGGGTTTCTTTGAGATGAGGGGGAGGATAACTGTACTGACTCCAGGTGGGGAGGAAAAGATCTGGGGAGCCAAGGGTGGGTGAGAGGAAACCTGTGGGGACCTAGGGTGATGATGAGAAACCCTGGGGGGGGGGCCTAAGATGATACGAAAGTGACCTGGGGGACCTGGAGTGACCAGGTGACCTGGGGGACCTGGAGTGACCAGGTGACCTGGGGGACTTGGAGTGACAAGAAGGTGACCTGGGGGACCTGGAGTTACAGGAAGGTGACCTGGGGACCTGGAGTGACTTTGAGAACGCACGAGGAACTCTGGTGCAAAATAAAGACCTGATTAACATATCTGTCCTAAGTGTATCATATGCTGGTAACAATGTGGTATACAGGGGGCGACGTGCTGTCGATGGACTGAAACCAGGGCATGTGAAACGTCCTGGGTAAACCATGGAAAGGTATGTTGGGCCTGGATGTGGATAGGGAGCTGTGGTTTCAGTGCATTGTACATAACTATGATGACTGGGTGTGAGGAATAGCTATGATATCTAGTTATGATGAGGTAAAAAGATGAATAAAAGAACCCTACTTTATTTGAGTCATTGTTTCATGGAAGATGAAGCTGCTTCGAACCACCAATCGAACCAGTGAATATGGAAATTCGTCCACGCTTGCACTGCCTTCTATCCTTAGGCAGATCTATCCAGCACCTCCCCCTGCAGTATCCCCTAGCCGTGTAGAGGTACCGTGCCGCACCTATCCTTATCTACCACTATCCAAGCCTATCCTCCTGTCTACCATAGGATGATAACCAGACCCGTCTATCATGCGACATACATATTATTGCGCATGACTGTATGATAATGTATTCATGACCTCCTCACACCACATGACCCTGTAAATATCTATCGTCCTTCATTGTTATCTATCCAACTATCTATCTCGTCTATCCTACGTAGTATCTATAGATAGGAGAGGTTATTTAGTGTATTTTTTTTCTTAGTGTGTCTATGAGGATTTGGGAAATGCCAGTAGTAGATATTGTGTGATGAGGGGGTGAGATTAGGGAGAATATAATGCTAAGTTAATCATACTGTGAGGGAGGGAGGGAAGGAGAGACGACGACTCCCTCCTTTCCCTCCTCCTCCACTCAGAAAAAAAAGGAGGAAAAGAAAAAAAAGGTCGACAAGAAACAATTGGTGAAAAGCCGCAGTAATCATGAGTCGTAAACCTCCCTTTACCCTCCCTTAACCCTGCCCTTAACCCTCTCCTTTACCCTCCCTTAACCCTGCCCTTAAACCTCTCCTTTACCCTCCCTTAACCCTCCCCTTTACCCTCCCCTTTACCCCTCTCCTTAACCCTGCCCTTAACCCTCTCCTTTACCCTCCCTTTACCCTCCCTTAACCCTCTCCTTTACCCTCCCTTAACCCTCCCTTAACCCTCTCCTTTACCCTCCCTTAACCCTGCCCTTAACCCTCTCCTTTACCCTCCCTTAACTCTGCTCTTTACCCTCCCTTAATCCTCCCCTTTACCCTCCCCTTAACCCTCTCCTTTACCCTTCCTTAACCTTGTCCTTTACCCTCCCTTAACCTCCCCTTTACCCTCCCCCTTTACCCTCCCTTAACCCTCCCCTTTACCCTCCCTTAACCCTCTCCTTTACCCTCCCTTTGCCCTTCCTTCTCATCCTTACCAGGCAATCCTCTCTCTCTCTCTCTCTCTCTCTCTCTCTCTCTCTCTCTCTCTCTCGGCAAGGCACACTGCCGTGGATCCTCTCCCTGGTCTCCCTGGCTCCAGCTGAGGATGTTATATCCAAGGGGGCCTTGTCTCTCCGCTGCCAGTATGACCAACGTCTGGGAACGACACATCGCCGGCGTTGGTAGGGCTGGATGGTGTGAGGAGAGGACATGGCACGAGTAACTCTCCCTGCTGGTCTTGTCTGGCCAACCGACACCCTTGCAGTGTGGGTTGTGGTGGAGGGAAACGTGGGTTGTGGTGGAGGGAAGGGTGGGTTGTGGTGGAGGGAAGAGAGAAGAATGGGTTGTGGTGGAGGGAAGGGTGGGTTGTGTTGGAGGGAAGGGAGGGAGGGAAGGGTGGGTTGTGGTGGAAGGAAGGGAGAGTTGTGGTGGAGGGAAGGGATGGAGGGAAAGGTGGGTTTTGATGGAGGGAAGGGAGGGAGGGAATGGTGGGTTGTGGTGGAGGGAAGGGAGGGAGGGAATGGTGGGTTGTGGTGGAGGGAAGAGAGAGAGAAGAATGGGTTGTGGTGGAGGGAAGGGAGGGAGGGAAGGGTGGGTTGTGGTGGAGGGAAGGGAGAGAGGGAAGGGTGGGTTGTGTTGGAGGGAAGGGAAGGAGGGAAGGGTGGGTCGTGGTGGAGGGAAGAGAGGGAGGGAAGGGTGGGTTGTGGTGGAGGGAAGGGAGGGAGGGAGGGATGGGTTGTGGTGGAGGGAAGGGAGGGTTGTGGTTGAGGGAGAAGCTGGAGGGAGGCTTGCGGTGGAAGGAAGTAGGACTGGACTTTGGTGGAGAGAGATGGAGAGAGGTAGTGGAGGGTTGGTATGTTGGAGGAGAAAGTTCTGTGTTGGAGAGAAAAAGTTGGAGGGAAAAAGTTACAAGGAGGGAGGGAGGGAGGGAGGGTAGGAGCTCCACCTAATCCCCCACACCACACCCAATCCTTGTACAATCCCACCTAAGGATTGGTGTCGCTGCCACCCCCCTCCCCCATACTTGTACACAACCTGGTCCCTGGTACCAAAACCGAGGACCAGGTAAGTAAGAGGGACCTGGTAACTAGTGGGAGGGACCTGGTAACTAGTGGGAGTGGCCTGGTAACTAGTGGGAGGGACCTGGTAACTAGTGGGAGTGGCCTGGTAACTAGTGGGAGGGACCTGGTAACCAGTGGGAGTGGCCTGGTAACTAGTGGGAGGGACCTGGTAACTAGTGGGAGTGGCCTGGTAACTAGTGGGAGGGACCTGGTAACTAGTGGGAGGGACCTGGTAACTAGTGGGAGTGGCCTGGTAACTAGTGGGAGGGACCTGGTAACTAGTGGGAGTGGCCTGGTAACTAGTGGGAGGGACCTGGTAACCAGTGGGAGTGGCCTGGTAACTAGTGGGAGTGGCCTGGTAACTAGTGGGAGGGACCTGGTAACTAGTGGGAGTGGCCTGGTAACTAGTGGGAGGGACCTGGTAACTAGTGGGAGTGGCCAGGTAACTAGTGGGAGTGGCCAGGGAACTAGTGGGAGTGGCCAGGTAACTAGTGGGTGTGGCCTAGTAACTAGTGGGTGTGGCCAGGTAACTAGTAGGAGTGACCATGCTGTTGGTACCTGGTATCGGTACGAGAACCTGGTATCCAGAGGGAGTGGTTTCCATCATGCTAAGGGCTACTGGCGTCAGCACAAGGACCTGGTTACTAGAAAACATGGCCTAGTAAACTAGAAGGACTGGTCTAGAAACTAGGATGAGTGGACTCCATCATGCTGGTGGGTCTCTGGCATCAACACAATGACCTGGTATGTAGAAGGAAGGCTTCCATCATGCTAGGGGGGGCGCAGGTAGCTAGAAGGAGAGCCTGGTATCACCACAAGGACCTGGTTAGCTAGAAGGAGGGTCTCCATCATGCTGGGGGTCGCTGGTAACAAAAGAAGGACCTGATTAGCTAGAAGGAAGGGCTTCCATCTTGCTAGGAGGTCGCTGGTATTAGCACAAGGACCTGATTAGCTAGAAGGAGGGGCTTCCATCTTGCTAGGGGGTCGCTGATATTAGCACAAGGGCCTGATTAGCTAGAAGGAGGGGCTTCCATCTTGCTAGGGGGGTCGCTGGTATCAACACAAGGACCTGATTAGCTAGAAGGAGGGTCTCCATCTTGCTAGGGTAGTCACTGGTATTAGCACAAGGACCTGATTAGCTAGAAGGAAGGGCTTCCATCTTGCTAGGGGAGTCGCTGGTATCAACACAAGGACCTGATTAGCTAGAAGGAGGGCTTCCATCTTGCTAGGGGGTCGCTGATATTAGCACAAGGGCCTGATTAGCTAGAAGGAGGGGCTTCCATCTTGCTAGAGGAGTCGCTGGTATCAACACAAGGACCTGATTAGCTAGAAGGAGGGCTTCCATCTTGCTAGAGGGGGGGGGAGGAGGAGATCGTTGGCATCAACGCAAGGGCCTGGTAACGAGAGGGAAGGGCCTCCATCACGCTGGGGGGTCATGCTGACCCCTGGTGTGGCAAGAGTGGCGTATCCCCATCCTCTTTTCCTGGTCAGTTTACAACAGTATGGCCCTCACGGGACGGATCCTCTCCCTCCCTCCCTCCCTCCCTCCATCCCCTCCCTCCCCTCCCTCCCTCCATCCCCTCCCTCCCCTCCCTCCCTCCATCCCCTCCCTCCCTCCATCCCCTCCCTCCCTCCTCCCTCCCTCCCCAAGCAAGGAACTCACTCTCCCCAAACCCCCCCTCCCCCCACCCACCCCCCACCCCCACTACCTCCTTTCCCTCACCTCCTCCTCTTTGCCACCAGATTATCCCCCCCCCTCCCCTCCCTCCTCATATCCCCCCACCCTCCCTCCCACAGTCCCCAGACACCTCCCTCCCCTCCCTCTCCCTCCCCTTCCCTCCCCTCCCCTCCCTCCCCAGCAGCAGCTCCTACCCTCTCTTGTCTTTGTTGTCAAAAAAAAAGGATTTGTTGGCGAACGAAAGAATTACTTCACTTCAGATTTTAAGGAACAAAATCTTTATAATCACTTAAAACCATTTTCAATGCAGTGAAAAACAGATGTAAAACTTACAAGTAAGTCATATAATTACGTAGATACAGAAATGGAAACAATTAGAGAGAAATTTTGATACTGAGAAGTTCGAATCAGTGGTCGAATCTGCTTCAGTAGTCTCATTCGGAACGGCCTCAGTTCTGAGAGTGTTTCACTTAAGAGAAAATGCTTCTGTTGTAGGAAGTGAGGCACTTCGAACAAGAGAGGTCGTGCTTCTGCCACGATGTAAGTCCTACTGATTTAGATAACCACATTACATTACTTAGATGAGCTTTATTTCGAGGCTTCGAAGCGGTTCATTTACCCACAACTTACAGCTGAATATGTCTCACTTCACATCATTGTGAAGCTTACGTCCCAGTACACAGAAGTTGGTAAATACACCCCGTTATACACCCCTCGATATATCTAAACCCCAGTACACACTAGACCCCATCATACATCATATGTCTCACTACACACCATTGTTTAATTTACGTCCCAGTACACAGAAGTTGGTAAATACACTCCGTTATACACCCCCCATATATCTAAACCCCAGTACACACTAGACCCATCATACATCATATGTCTCACTACACACCATTGTTTAATTTACGTCCCAGTACACAGAAGTTGGTAAATACACTCCGTTATACACCCCAATATATCTACACCCCAGAACACACTAGACCCCATCATACACTACCTCTCAGTGTCAAAAACCCAGTACACAGACCTCTCGACACCCCTACTGGCTACACACACCACTGGGAATATATACACAATTCAGGACACACGCCTCGGCATCTACACCTCAATACACACCGGTCTGTGTCCACACCCGAGAGCAGTGCACGTAGTAAATACACCATAGTGACCCTTGGTAACTCAGGGATATTCATAAGTCTGATATTCACGACCTCTATGTTAGCGTGTGATGAATATTGGTGATACGTGGGATAGATATTCCGAACATGAATATTCATGACTTAGAAATTCGTTAGTAAGTTACTCGAAAGACTTCGATATTCGCGATCCTTGGGGTATGTATGATTCGTGGATACCCTTGACTCTTGAATATTCGTGCTTCTTTTAGGTATTCGTGACCTGAATATCACACGAAATTAGTGATGTATTTCGTGAAAGGCAAACACGGATATTTGTACTGAGATCGAGTGCTGACAGGCGACCTCTCCCCTGTCCTTCACTATCTCCATAACTCACTCCCCCTGACTTTACTCTCTCTCTTTCCCTCTTACTCTTTTCTCCTCTCTCCCTCACTCCTCCTCTTGTGGCGACAGCCTCGCCTTCACACACTAGGTGAAGATGAGAGAGAGAGAGAGAGAGAGAGAGAGAGAGAGAGAGAGAGAGAGAGAGAGAGAGAGAGAGAGAGAGAGAGAGTGGATTACCGATGCTGATGGCCTAAAAAATAAATTTTTTCGTCAATCCTTTGTTGATTACGGAACCATTATGTCTGAGCTACCCTCTTTTATTTTCTATTTTTACTTTGAAGGGTTCGATACCCGTTCTCCTTGGCCATAATTCTTAACTAACGATCTAACAAGGTAGTTCGGGGGCTTGGTCCCGTCTTGACCCCACACGGAGCCATGGATACGAACCCGTGGATGCAAAGACCTGACCTCAAATGAGACGAAGTTCTATCACATCTTCGGGGTCCTTAACATGTATAGCTAATGATTAACGAATTATAATGATATTGAAAGCAGCTCTTGGCATACGATTAAGAATAGCTTTTGACAGCTATTTCGCTTTCTAAGTCTACTATGTCTTACGCCTCCGTTAGTTTAGATAAACGGGTTTGTGAGGTTCAAGTTGGCTTCCACTATTTACCAATATCTTCGAAGAGAGAGACAGACCCAACCCCCATCCAGTGGCCTGTTGGTGTTTGAATTCCTTTATGATAGCTATTCCACTCCTCTTGCTGAGCGCCTCTGTGCTCTTATGACTCTTATGTATTTGTCGTATATATATTATCAGGTAAACTTACATATTTAATCTCTTCTCTTCTCGTATGTGTGGCTTTTAGTTTTAAACCAATCTTTTTTTTTCATTTTCAGTCTTCTGTCACGCATATATTATCGTATATATCTATATGTCTCTTTTTCTCTTTTTTCTGTGCTATGTAATCTATGATTTATATAGTCGATTAATCATTGATGATTATCGAGGTGGGCCTATCATTCGAATCCAATTATCAGCTTCGCTTATCAAATGTCTTAACAAACTTCAATGTTCATTGTCAAAACATTTTTGTTGCGGTTGTAAAAGGCAAATTACGTCTGATCTATTGGCCTTTTTTTTTCATATAACTGCTATTAAACAAGTGTTCTGATTTTTTTTTTCGCTTATCACATCTTCAAATACCTTTCTATGATGTTGAGGTAAATGGTTCTGTCGTGTTTTGCGTTGAAACCCAGGCGCTACTTTGAAAACGAGGGCATTTTTGTCATTTGGGGAAAAAAAATCGCTTTTTTTTTACCCCCAATTTTTTACTTTCCTTCCTGTTATCTCTATCTTGTTAAAGGTAAATTGCCTAATTTTCTCCAAACGACCCTTAAGAGTTTCCCCTAAATTACTGTATTACCTTCCGTTGGCGGTAACTGGATTTGAATTCTTATTATAATGATTAGATATTGCGTCATCTATGCTCTTTTGTTTTTTTCTGTGGTGATTATTGATTAATATTGGTCAGTCAGGGTCGTGCATATTGGGTCGTTTTCGTCTTATTCACATTAGAATAAAAAGGGGCCCCCCTCCTTACGTTTTCTTCTTGGCTGTGTTCATCCATTAGAATACATAGTGTTCTGTTCTCTGCTAACGAGCGTTAATGTATTGAGTGATGACTGCTTTGACCCTTTGCCCACCCATGTGTGGTTGACCCCGGTTGACCCCAGGACATCCGTGGGGGGGGAGGAGATCAATAAAGTGAAACAGTACAGAATTTCACTTTTCGAATTGCCTCTGGGCTCCCTTTTATATATCATTTTGCTTAAAAACTCACAAAATCACGATACATTTACTGTCCTGCCCAAAGCCCTCCTTCCCCGAAGCTCCTGCAGTGCACAGGAAGTAGGCCACGTCCACTGGACGGGATGACAGTGCCAGAAAAAGTAGTAATATTTGGCTTGTATTGCTTCAATGCGTCACTTAAAAAAAAAAAATGGGTAAATGTTCAACTTCATCACGAACGGTGTGACATCTTGGGTAGGAAGGCAACTTGTGTTTACATCATTGTAGAGAAAGTGTCACACGTCCATGCCTGGGGATCGAACACTTTGTTTCACATTAGATGTATGTCTGGTGGGCAGAATGTATGACCGGGTTGAAAGGGAGGTTATTTAGTGCATAATGAGTCATTATTCTCTTTATGTAGTTACTCCTTGTCTTATTAATTAGGGAAGGAAGTGGGGGATTGTAAGGATAGATTGTTAAAGTTTGAAGCAGGTGTAAGGTTTCTATTTCTACATAGGGGTTGGTGGTTCGTTATGGATGGATGGGGGCCTAAGGAGGCCATTGCAAAGGGTTGGTCATTCAACATACTGACGTGAAATTATATTGGAATTATATTCATTTCATTGTGCAAGTGTTAGAGTGTCTGTCACAGTAAGGCAGCCACTGATTGCTGTGAGGGCCTTGTTTTTTGGTGTGTTTTTTTCCAGTGGTTTGTAGTTTTGCTATGTTTGCCTTTTTTTTTTTTTTTTTGAGAGAGAGAGAGGGTGAGCAACCAGAGCGGTGAGGCGTAGTTTAGGGTGGAGCGGGTGACCTGTTTCCAGTCGAAAACCTCACAATTTACTGTATTTTCGCCAGTTTTTTTTTAAGAGGATGTCACGAGCGATGGTCACTTTGATTTTCTTATGCTTGTTTTTGCATTAAATAAAGCAATATGAATCATGATGTCATATATCATCAGTTACAAATGAGGAAATGAAAATCCTTCATCATTACAAATGTGGCCTTGCTGGGCCTGCTCGTTCCGGGGGTTCGAACCCTTGGCCCATTTATGGAAATGGGGTCGTAGCGTCGTGCTCAAGGGGTCGAACCGTCGTGCTGAAGGGGTCGAACCGTCGTGCTGAAGGGGTCGTACCGTCGTGCTCAAGGGGTCGTACCGTCGTGCTCAAGGGGTCGTACCGCCGTGCCACTAGTCCCCATTAGTTCATCTGATCACCATTAGAGAGAGAGAGAGAGAGAGAGAGAGAGAGAGAGAGAGAGAGAGAGAGAGAGAGAGAGAGTAATACGAGACTACGAGACTTTCACTATGCTTACTCTCTCTCTCTCTCTCTCTTTAGGCACTCTCTCTCTCTCTCTCTCTCTCTCTCTCTCTCTCTCTCTCTCTCTCTCTCTCTCTCTCTCTCTCCCTGACGGAGAGAAGAGGAAGGGCTGGAGAATGCGGTTAATGCTTTGGCCAACACAGACACACACACACACACACACACACACCGGAAATAATAATTAGCGCTGAAACTCCACAACTGGCTAATTACCCTTCAAGTTATTAAACAAAAAGTCGACTAGATCGTCATGTTAACAAATACACGTGTCCTGAATTTTAAGTGAATTATACCAGCTCTCTCTCTCTCTCTCTCTCTCTCTCTCTCTCTCTCTCTCTCTCTCTCTCTCTCTCTCGCGTGGGATCAGTATGCAGGTGATGGGTAGGTGTGGCCTCGCGCGCACACACACAAGCACACACACTGTCTCCCCTCCTCCACCATCACCACCACCACAGCCACTAGTTTTCCCCTCACTCTCTGTCCTCTCTCTCTCTCTCTCTCTCTCTCTCTCTCTCTCTCTCTCTCTCTCTCTCTCACTCGCTGCCACTTCCCCTCCACCATCCCCCCTCCCCCCCACTATGGCCATTACCTGCCCCTCGGTCATACTGGCCACTTCTCCCCTGGCTCGCCACTTAACCTCGTCAACCTGTTCCCTTCGTGAGCCACTTCCCTTCACTCCTTGTTCCCTTCACCGTTGTTCCCTTCATCCCCTGGTCCCTTCATGAGCCCTTGTTCCCTTCACCACTTGTTCCCTTCACCCGTTGTTCCCTTTATCCCCTGGTCTCTTCATGAGCCACTTCCCTTCACCCCTTGTTCCCTTCTTCCCCTGGTCCCTTCATGAGCCACTTCCCTTCACCCCATGTCCCCTTCACCGCCCCTTTCTCCTCATCGCCCATCACTTCCCCCCCTTCAGCCGAGTCCCTTCACCATCAAGGTCCCCTTCCGGAAGCCTTCACGTCAACAGGCATGACCCCTCCTTCGTCAGCCGTTTCCCCTCACCAAGCATCAGTTCGCCGTATATAATTCCCCTCACCAGCGGCACTAATCACCCACCAGCCGTAGTTTCCCCTCTCACTAGTCCGTCCTGGTTACCAAGTATTTCCCCTCACTGACCACGTAGTGGCACTCGCCAGCCACGTATTCCCCTCGCCGACCGCGAAGTCCCCTCACCAACCGCAGATTTCCCCTCACCAGCAGTGAACCCGTTCACCATTTCGTTGTGTGTGAGAGACAAGTCAGCCCTCCAACACTCCACCACATCCCTCCAACGCTCTACCACACCCCTAGAACGCTATACCACACCCCTCCAACGCTCTACCACACCCCTCCAACGCTCTACCACACCCCTTCAACACTCTACCACACCCTCCAACACTCTACCACACCCCTCTAACGCTCTACCACACCCCTCCAACACTATCACACCCCTCCAACACTCAACCACACCCCTTCAACACTCTACCACACCCTCCAACACTCTACCACACCCCTCCAACGCTCTACCACACCCCTCCAACACTACCACACCCCTCCAACACTACCACACCCCTCCAACGCTCTACCACACCCCTCCAAACACTCTACCACACCCCTCCAAAACTCGACCACATAAGCCATCCCTCCAAAACTCTACCACACCCCTCCAAAACTCGACCACACAAGCCATCCCTCCAAAATTCTGCTGCTGTGGTCAGTAATGTACCGGTGAACTTGACCTGTAATTATCGAGTTCTAACCCCAGGTCAGGTTAGGTTCATGGC
>NC_092235.1:20191235-20193735 GCF_036320965.1 Panulirus ornatus
GTGTATGTATATACGCATGTATGTGCGTATGTACATACGCAGGTATGTAAGTACATACGCATGTATGTATGTATCTATGTATGTATGTGTGTATGCATATATCTATCTGTCATTTTAAACATCTATCTTTCTGTCCATATTTGTATGTACGTATGTATGTACGTATGTATGTATGTATGTGTGTATGTACGTACGTACGTATGTCTGTATCTTATGTACGTGTGTATCTCTCTATCAGTCTATCCACCATAAGAACGCTATCACAAAACATTATATATATATATATTTTCTCTTTTTTTTGTTTCAAGAAACACAATTGGAAACTTTTGTCCACTTGAAATAGCCGCAGTGGGCGACCACCACTGGATGAGGCAGTGGGGGAGGAGAATGCGGTGGTGTGGTGGTGGAGGCGTCGTGGTTCTGGCAACACTGATCTGTAGAGAAAGAGAGGAGAAAAAAACACTGTTACCAACTCGAGCCACAACAGACTAAGACAACATTCAAAGGCACACTGCTATCTCACATTACTGTGAGAGATTGGCAATAATGTTGAGTATAGAATGGCCTATTATCTAAGTTATCTCAAACACATTTCAGTGACCCCCACATGTAACGTAGTGGTTCAGTAAACATCTGACTTTAACTAAGAGCAAGACACCAATGTCTACTTTGTATATATATATATATATATATATATATATATATATATATATATATATATATATGTATATGCGAATATTCACTTGTTTACCATATGGCGTCCTAGCTATGTCTCATCGTTGTATATCAACTGACAGTTATATTTCTTTCTTGTATCTCCCCTGATGATGTGATTATGACACGAAAGTGCACTTGGGAACTCGTCGTGTTTTATTTCCTCGTGGATTCATCAGAATATATATATATATATATATATATATATATATATATATATATATATATATATATATATATATATATATATATATATATTCATCACACGTCAATACATACTCGAATTGCCTCAAAATCCATGTAGACTCACAATCTTACTTTCCAATCACCTCGACAATGGACCCTGTTTCTCCCAAGTGAAGGAGGTTTGTGTGTGTGTAACATAACACCTGAGCTGGGGATCCCAAAGAAAGAGGCACAGCAGACATAGCTCTCTCTATATATATTTCTATGTCTCTGGCCATAGATATAACCTGTGTCTATATTCCTCTATCTCTGGCCACAGACATAAGCTGTGTCTGTATTTGTCTATCTGGCCACAGACATAACCTGTGTCTATATTTTTCTATCTGGCCATAGACATAACCTGTGTCTATATATCTCTGTCTCAGGCTCAGACATAAGCTATCTGTCTGTCTATATTCCTCTGTCTCTGGCCACAGACATAACCTGTGTCTATATTCCTCTGTCTCTGGCCACAGACATAACCTGTGTCTATATTCCTCTGTCTCTGGCCACAGACATAACCTATGTCTATATTCCTCTGTCTCTGGCCACAGACATAACCTGTGTCTATATTCCTCTGTCTCTGGCCACAGACATAACCTGTGTCTATATTCCTCTGTCTCTGGCCACAGACATAACCTGTGTCTATATTCCTCTGTCTCTGGCCACAGACATAACCTGTGTCTATATTCCTCTGTCTCTGGCCACAGACATAACCTATGTCTATATTCCTCTGTCTCTGGCCACAGACATAACCTGTGTCTATATTCCTCTGTCTCTGGCCACAGACATAACCTGTGTCTATATTCCTCTGTCTCAGGCCACAGACATAAGCTATCTGTCTGTCTATATTCCTCTGTCTCTGGCCACAGACATAACCTGTGTCTATATTCCTCTGTCTCTGGCCACAGACCTAACCTGTGTCTATATTCCTCCGTCTCTGGCCACAGACATAACCTGTGTCTATATTCCTCTGTCTCTGGCCACAGACATAACCTGTGTCTATATTCCTCTGTCTCTGGCCACAGACATAACCTATGTCTATATTCCTCTGTCTCTGGCCACAGACATAACCTGTGTCTATATTCCTCTGTCTCTGGCCACAGACATAACCTGTGTCTATATTCCTCTGTCTCTGGCCACAGACATAACCTGTGTCTATATTCCTCTGTCTCTGGCCACAGACATAACCTGTGTCTATATTCCTCTGTCTCTGGCCACAGACATAACCTATGTCTATATTCCTCTGTCTCTGGCCACAGACATAACCTGTGTCTATATTCCTCTGTCTCTGGCCACAGACATAACCTGTGTCTATATTCCTCTGTCTCTGGCCACAGACCTAACCTGTGTCTATATTCCTCCGTCTCTGGCCACAGACATAACCTGTGTCTATATTCCTCCGTCTCTGGCCACAGACATAACCTGTGTCTATATTCCTCTGTCTCTGGCCACAGACATAACCTATCTCTTGTCTACAACAATTCCTCCTCCTCTTCCTGCTGCAACTTAATTTGTCTCTGAGATCTCTCGTTATCTTGGGCCCCCCAACCAACCAACC
>NC_092235.1:20196235-20216235 GCF_036320965.1 Panulirus ornatus
GGACAGACACACTACGCCTAGGACGGAGGTCCTACGCCCAAGGACAGAGACACTACGCCCAAGGACAGACACACTACGACCAAGGACAGAGACCCTACTCCCATGGACAGAGACCTTACGCCAAGGACAGAGACACACTACGCCAAGGACAGACACACTACGCCCAAGGACAGACACACTACGCCAAGGACGGAGGCCCTACGCCCAAGGACAGAGACCCTACGCCAAGGACAGAGACACACTACGCCAAGGACAGACACACTACGCCCAAGGACAGAGACCCTACGACCAAGGACAGAGACCCTACGCCCAAGGACAGAGACCTTACGCCAAGGACAGAGACCTTACGCCAAGGACAGAGACCCTACGCCCAAGGACAGAGACACTTCGCTAAGGACAGGCACACTACGCCAAGGACAGAGACACTTCGCTAAGGACAGAGACACTACGCCAAGGACAGACGACGCTGTGCCCAAGGACAGAGACCCTACGCCCAAGGACAGACACACTACGCCCAAGGACAGACACACTACGACCAAGGACAGACATACTACGCCCAAGGACGGAGACACTACGCCCAAGGACAGACACACTACGCCCAAGGACAGACACACTACGACCAAGGACAGACATACTACGCCCAAGGACGGAGACACTACGCCCAAGGACAGACACACTACGCCCAAGGACAGACACACTACGACCAAGGACAGACATACTACGCCCAAGGACGGAGACCCTACGCCCAAGGACAGAGACCCTACGCTCAAGGACAGAGACCCTACGACCAAGGACAGAGACCCTACGACCAAGGACAGACATACTACGCCCAAGGACAGAGACCCTACGCCAAGGACAGAGACACTACGCCCAAGGACAGAGACCCTACGCCCAAGGACAGAGACCCTACGACCAAGGACAGACACACTACGCCCAAGGACAGAAACCCTACGACCAAGGACAGAAACCCTACGCCCAAGGACAGAGACCCTACGCCCAAGGACAGAGACCCTACGCCCAAGGACAGACACACTACGCCCAAGGACAGACACACTACGACCAAGGACAGAAACCCTACGACCAAGGACAGAGACCCTACGCCCAAGGACAGAGACCCTACGCCCAAGGACAGAGACCCTACGCCCAAGGACAGAGACCCTACGCCAAGGACAGAGACCCTACGACCAAGGACAGACCCCCTACGCCCAAGGACAGAGACACTACGCCCAAGGACAGAGACCCTACGCCCAAGGACAGAGACACTACGCCAAGGACAGAGACCCTACGCCCAAGGACAGAGACCCTACGCCCAAGGACAGAGACCCTACGACCAAGGACAGAGACCCTACGACCAAGGACAGACGACGCTGTGCCACAGAACCGAATCAGTGGTCCAGTCTGTGTCTCTGACGGTTTCATTAATGGCCATCGTAATTACTCCTTGTCTGGATCAATCATGCTTATAATGCCTCTAATCCCTCCAGCTTATAATGCCTCTAATCCCTCCAGCTTATAATGCCTCTAATCCCTCCAGCTTATAATGCCTCTAATCCCTCCAGCTTATAATGCCTCTAATCCCTCCAGCTTATAATGCCTCTAATCCCTCCAGCTTATAATGCCTCTAATCCCTCCAGCTAATAATGCCTCTAATCCCTCCAGCTTATAATGTCTCTAATCCCTCCAGCTTATAATGCCTCTGATCCCTCCAGCTTATAATGCCTCTAATCCCTTCAGCTTATAATGCCTCTAATCCCTCCAGCTTATAATGCCTCTAATCCCTCCAGCTTATAATGCCTCTAATCCCTCCAGCTTATAATGCCTCTAATCCCTCCAGCTTATAATGCTTCTAATACCTCCAGCTTATAATGCCTCTAATCCCTCCAGCTTATAATGCCTCTAATCCCTCCAGCTTATAATGCCTCTAATCCCTCCAGCTTATAATGCCTCTAATCCCTCCAGCTTATAATGCCTCTAATCCCTCCAGCTTATAATGCCTCTAATCCCTCCAGCTTATAATGCCTCCAATCCCTCCAGCTTATAATGCCTCTAATCCCTCCAGCTTATAATGCCTCTAATCCCTCCAGCTTATAATGCCTCTAATCCCTCCAGCTTATAATGCCTCTAATCCCTCCAGCTTATAATGCCTCTAATCCCTCCAGCTTATAATGCCTCTAATCCCTCCAGCTTATAATGCCTCTAATCCCTCCAGCTTATAATGCCTCTAATCCCTCCAGCTTATAATGCCTCTAATCCCTCCAGCTTATAATGCCTCTAATCCCTCCAGCTTATAATGCTTCTAATACCTCCAGCTTATAATGCCTCTAATCCCTCCAGCTTATAATGCCTCTAATCCCTCCAGCTTATAATGCCTCTAATCCCTCCAGCTTATAATGCCTCTAATCCCTCCAGCTTATAATGCCTCTAATCCCTCCAGCTTATAATGCCTCTAATCCCTCCAGCTTATAATGCCTCCAATCCCTCCAGCTTATAATGCCTCTAATCCCTCCAGCTTATAATGCCTCTAATCCCTCCAGCTTATAATGCCTCTAATCCCTCCAGCTTATAATGCCTCTAATCCCTCCAGCTTATAATGCCTCTGATCCCTCCAGCTTATAATGCCTCTAATCCCTCCAGCTTATAATGCCTCTAATCCCTCCAGCTTATAATGCCTATTAATCCCTCCAGCTTATAATGCCTCTTAATCCTTCCAGCTTATAATGCCTCTTAATCCCTCCAGCTTATAATGCCTCTTAATCCCTCCAGCTTATAATGCCTCTTAATCCCTCCAGCTTATAATGCCTCTAATCCCTCCAGCTTATAATGCCTCTTAATCCTTCCAGCTTATAATGCCTCTAATCCCTCCAGCTTATAATGCCTCTAATCCCTCCAGCTTATAATGCCTCTAATCCCTCCAGCTTATAATGCCTCTGATCCATCCAGCTTATAATGCCTCAAATCCCTCCAGCTTATAATGCCTCTAATCCCTCCAGCTTATAATGCCTCTAATCCCTCCAGCTTATAATGCCTCTGATCCATCCAGCTTATAATGCCTCAAATCCCTCCAGCTTATAATGCCTCTAATCCCTCCAGCTTATAATGCCTCTAATCCCTCCAGCTTATAATGCCTCTAATCCCTCCAGCTTATAATGCCTCTAATCCCTCCAGCTTATAATGCCTCTAATCCCTCCAGCTTATAATGCCTCTAATCCCTCCAGCTTATAATGCCTCTAATCCCTCCAGCTTATAATGCCTCTGATCCATCCAGCTTATAATGCCTCAAATCCCTCCAGCTTATAATGCCTCTAATCCCTCCAGCTTATAATGCCTCTAATCCCTCCAGCTTATAATGCCTCTGATCCATCCAGCTTATAATGCCTCAAATCCCTCCAGCTTATAATGCCTCTAATCCCTCCAGCTTATAATGCCTCTAATCCCTCCAGCTTATAATGCCTCTAATCCCTCCAGCTTATAATGCCTCTAATCCCTCCAGCTTATAATGCCTCTAATCCCTCCAGCTTATAATGCCTCTAATCCCTCCAGCTTATAATGCCTCTAATCCCTCCAGCTTATAATGCCTCTGATCCCTCCAGCTTATAATGCCTCTAATCCCTCCAGCTTATAATGCCTCTAATCCCTCCAGCTTATCTTCGACGAGACTAATGTCTTATCAGTTCTCCTGGTTCTCCAATGTGGTAACTTCCTGGTATTGATATGAAGGGCCAGGAACTACTGTGTTTTGAGGTCAGGGTGGGTCAGTGTGTGGATGGTTGAGGACACACACATTAGGTCAAGATATAGTGGGTTGAGGTCGTGATAGGTCAAGAGGCAGGGCTGAGGTCACCAAGGGTGAATTTAGGTGCTCAGGTCTAGGATTACTGACCTTCATGATTTATGCACATGACGATTTCAAAAACAAACCTAAACTCTGTGTTAGAATGTGTTTGCTGATGATGATGTCATAATCATGGGATGGTGGGGATTGAGTCAACAAGGGGACCTAGACAGCCTACGAAGGTGATCTTGTCGATAAAACTTACATAAGAGATTGGAGTCATACCTGAATGTGTCTGCGGAAAAGTTATGGGAAAAGTGAAAAATGGTGGCGATTGCACCATCTTGCAAGGGGACCTCGGCAAACTCCGAAGACGATCGTGTGTATAGGGTTGATGATATGGCATTCGACCCGAGGGAATGGAAAGTGACGAAGGTGAGTTAGAGTGAGGGCACGCGACCATACATCTATCAAGTGGTAAGATAAGCTTCAGGAATCTGTTCGTGAGAGGGAGTTCGGGCTTAAGCTGCAGCTAAAGCTTAACTTAAGAACAACTGTAAAAAAGGGGACAGAGTGTCTGCCAGCAGATGTTAGAATGGCATTTAAGTACATGGGATGTTGGGAGCAAAATAGACTATGTTTCTTCAGAGGGAGTTCGGGCTTAAGCTGTGGCTAAAGCTTAACTTACAACTGTAAAAAAGGGGACAAAGTGTCTGCCAGCAGATGTTAGAATGGCATTTAAGTACATGGGATGTTGGGAGCAAAATAGACTATGTTTCTTCAGTTTGGTTACCAAACTTAAAAATTTCGCAAAAGAACTAATAGAGAAGGTCAAGAGGAGAGCCAACACGAATGGTACCAGAAGTATAAAAGATGAATCGAGAGGTCAGAGGTCATGAATTTGCTGATAATCGAAGAGAGAAGAGTCAAAAGGGAAGTGGTGACCTGATTACAATCATTTAAGTTTGTAAACAAGTTTGATGATGTTGACCTTAGACAGTTCATGGAAAGACACAAAGCCATCGTAACAAGAGATCATGTGGAACTGAGCCAAAACCTTGTTAGAAAAGTTAGGTTCATTACGTCACACTGAATGACTGAGGGGAAGAAGGTAAAGCTGTGACACTATGAATGACGTCAGCATAGCTAGTTGAACACACACACACACACACACACACACACATATGGGTACCTGGCTTGGATGTGTACGTACATAGAAGGTTTAAGATATAGGGTTAAGAGACGAGACAACACGAGTTTAAAACTCCTTCCCCACCGCGTAGCGCGCGCACACACACACACACAGACACACAGACACACACACACACACACACACACACACACACACACACACACACACAGGAGCAAGAGGCTGTTATCAACACATTACTTCCGGTCGTTAACCCTATTATTCTCGAGCCAGTGATGACCCCTGGTGTCGCCTTTGGTCACTTTGTTATCACTGGGGGTCACTCGCTTATCTCGGGCCTCCTCCTCCTCCTCCTCCCTCCTCCCTCCTCTCTTTCCCCTTCCCCCCCCCCACCCCTCCATCTCAGACCCTCCGACCGACCGAACCATCCGCTCCCCCCCCACCCTCTCTCTCTCTCTCACCATTCTCCTTCCTCCCCCATCCCCAGCATCGAGTCTTGTCCACACACACACACACACACACACTCCCTCACCAGCAGCACCAACCCTCCAGCTTCTCTGTCATCACCCCCACAACATCTGCCCCTCCCCCCCCAAACTAAACCCTCCTCTCTCTCTCTCTCTCTCTCTCTCTCTCTCTCTCTCTCTCTCTCTCTCCTCCCCTTCCGTCATGACCACCGCTGAGAGCAAAGCGGTACGACCCTTAGTGGGTCCTGATACCATTGCCTTTGACCTGACCCCTTGCAAGTCGTACCGTTGTACCCTAGTGGTCGTATAGTCGTACTTAAGTGGGGTGGTCGTGACGACCAGTGGGTTGACGTGCGCATCCGCCACCACAAACAAGCGGGGACATCAGCCCTGGGGAACGCTTGAAGACCCGACTCCCGCTTGATCGAAGCTATACAGATCCGTCTGTCTCTGTGGGTCGAGACAGAGGTTCGGTACAGCTTCGACCAGACATCTACCAGTCTCTGTCTCTCTCTCTCTCTCCCTATCGAGACACAGGCCTCTGGAAAGCTTAGACCAGACATCTCCTAGTCTCTGTCTCTCTCTCTCTATCGAGACAGATGGCCTTGGGAGAAAGCTTCAACGAGACGTGTGCCTGGGACTCTGTCTCGCCCCATCGAGACAAAAGGTTCGAAACAGCTTCGAGCATCCGTGTCTTCGAACCTTTTATGTACGCGTCTGTACGTGCTCCTGCCACACACACACACACACACACACACACACACACACACACATACCACAGCCCTCAAATGTCCCATTCATCGGGGCCTGCTCCCTCTCTCCTCTCCCCTCTCCCTTCTCCCCTCTCCCTTCTCCCCTCTCCCTCCTCCTCAGGGTGGGTTCGGCTCCCCCTGTTAAGGATTACTGGCAGACAATAGCACTGTGGACAGGCAGTGAGCCACTGTTATTATGCTGACAGTGATGGCTGTTCAATTGACAGTACCAGCGAGGCCTTCGACTTACCAACCCTCCCTCCTCTCCTCCTCCCTCCAGCAGCAGGCAACTAGACGCCCCTCTCTTTCTCTCTCTCTCTCTCTCTCTCTCTCTCTTCTCCCCAACCACCCCTTCAACTCCTCTCCCCCCATTTCCCCTCCATTAAATGTCGGTATGAACGTCGATGTCTCGGTATACAGAAAGGTGGTTCGGTCTACGTACACCGAAGCCAACATTCGGGTCTTCAGTAATTATGTCGTTGATAATTCTACGTGATTGACCGCCATTATGTGTTAAGATCTCGGTGTATCTGACTTGTCGTATATACCTGGTGTTACCGGACTCCACCTGCGCGAGGTTCTGGTGTGGGTAGAAGAAAGAAAAAGATAAGAGGGTGTCACCTTTGGCGGGGCTGTTATCAGTAGATGGACAGATCCCATAAAGATTTTCTCATTCCAGTGTACGTTCCCCTGCTACTGTACGTAGTGCAGACCTATGGGTACAAGAGCCTTTAGAATGAAGTCTCTTTCATAGAAATTCATCCTGGGGTAATTATAGATATATATAGAAATGTATGTTTTAAGTCATCTGTTAAGATTACTATCATAAATTTGAACGAAAAACCCCATAGTTTAGGTTTCGTGGATCGAGAACTTATATATATATATATATATATATATATATATATATATATATATATATATATATATATATATATCGAGCTTGGAGCACAATGGTGAAATAGACGCATTGTTGGAACAATGGGCCGGTGAAACATATCCAACATTGATGGAGAGACCATCTTGGACCACATCTGAATAGGACGAATAAGACACACACACACACACACACACACACACACACACACACACACACATACACACACACACACACACACATGGACACGCATATATATATGTATATATATATATATATATATATATATATGCGTGTCCAGGTGAGGATATTCCCTCAAAGGCCCAGTCCCCTGTTCTTAACGCTACCTCGCTAATGCGGGAAATGGCGAATAGTTTGAAAGAAAGATATATATGTGTGTGTGTGTGTGTGTGTGTGTGTGTGTGTGTGTGTGTGTTGTTGGAGAAATATCTCAAGACCTTGTTGGAGGAAGGGAGGAATATTTGAATGGATATTCTGTGAAATATTTTCGTCATCCGGGAA
This sequence comes from Panulirus ornatus, assembly GCF_036320965.1. Classification (NCBI taxonomy): domain Eukaryota; kingdom Metazoa; phylum Arthropoda; class Malacostraca; order Decapoda; family Palinuridae; genus Panulirus; species Panulirus ornatus. The sequence goes on from NC_092235.1 coordinate 20,203,776, forward strand.
GTGAATGTATTGGGTTGGGGAATATTCATCCATTGTGTTGGATGGAAATGTGTACTGTACTGGGGTAATACCTGGAGGGGCTGGAGGGGTAACTGGGAAGATGAGGGTAATAGCAATGTAAGGATGGCTTGTCTGTGTGTGTGTGTGTGAATAGATTTATTTTTTTTTATGTTGAAGTTACTTTCTCGTGGGCACGTCCCCAGGAAGACCAGAAAGGCCTTGAGCGAAGCATGAAGAGCAAAAATCATGTAAGAAGAAGAAGAAGAAGAAGAAGAAGAAGAGGCAGCAGGTGGAAGGCTTTTAGCGAGACATGAGAAAGTAAACAGTTCCCAAAGTTGAGCGATGTAAGGAAGGAAACAGATGTCACAACAGCCTGCTACACCTTGTGCTGCCAACGGCCACAATTAATCACGTGCCACAGTAGCTTTCCCCAGTGGTGGGGGGAACACAAGCAGCCAGTCCTCGGGAGCAGTGATAGTATATATAAATGACAGAATGGACTCTTTGTGTCTAAGAGAAAGTAGGTCACGTTTTGAGGTTCAGACTTGGAAGAGTAAGTTGGATTGGACTTGATGCAATCATGTAAGGGTGTAGAGTTAGAACCTCTCCAAGTGTGAGGCCAATACTCTGTAGAAGGACGGTTCAGTTCTCTATATAATCGGAGGCAAAGTGTTCAGAAGAGAACGACGTATCTTCATCTGTTGTACAGAGCTTGGCTTTATAGCAACCCGGGGTTTCCATTCCAAGATAGCTTGAATGTTTTGGTGATGCCAAATGCAGTTTCCTCTATGATTGGCGGAGTTACCGCTAGGCCGTCTGAGGAGATGGGAGAGTCGTGAGAGGTTTGAGAAAGAAAAAGAAGAGAAACTGGGTTTAAGATCAGTCGAACTTTTCACTAAAGGGTACTTTCTCGTCTGGGTTAAGCCTTGTCCAAACCTCCAGTAGAGAGGGAGTTTGTGACGAGACGAGACGTTTAGATCAGCCACAAGATAGAAAGGATTGGAAAGAAGCGGAGGAAAGAAAACGGATGATAAACAAAGAAGAAAGAACGCAAAAAAGAAGTAGCACTGCATCCAATTTTTTGAAGTTCCACCGATTTCCAAAAGATTCCAAAAGATCAGGAGTCAATAACTACAATAATTTGCTAGACATTCGATACTTATTTGCACAATCGGTGATTCAAACGATTCAAATCCTAAGCATGAGATAATGAGCCATGACCTACGTATTCTATAATGTCTCTCCCGTGTGTTAATTTAGTCTACCCTTAAAGGTTCTTTACACGTTCTCTTTTGTAAGTTACTAGCTTGTCCGTGAGATGGCGTTAGTGGCAACTTTCGACGACTCCTTAAGATCACTGGTTGTCTGGAATAGTTACACTTCTTAGTTACATCCTTCTTGTTAGTTTACCCAGAACACTGGTGTGGGTTGGGTGTAGCCACTGCGTCTACGTTCATAGAATTATCTTCATCCCTTTTAATCGTCATTGTTATCTCAGTGATACGTTGTGAAAACCGATTATATATATATATACTAGTAGAAATCAGAACAATGGCTGACGGTCGTAAATCACCTCCGTCTGGTCTACAGACGTTCGTAAATGAGTGTAAACATTGAGTTTGAAGTCCTGATGATGATGATGTCAAGCGTTGGTCACAGGAGGCACCAGATGGCCGCCGAGGTCCGTCAGTGGTGGCCATTTGGATCATGACGTCAAGCGACGTGGCCATTTGGATCATGACGTCAAGCCTGGGGGCTGGTGGATGACGTAGACGAGGTAAGCAAAGGTTTCCTGGAAGTTCTGGACGTGTTTGACGCCAGCGGTCACTCACTGGACGAGCGAGACCGAGACCTCGAGACCCTGGACGCAGTGGAGCACTGGACGAGACCTCGAGAGACATTCAGGACAAAGCGGATGACTGAACGAGACCTCGAGAGATATTCAGGACCAAGTGGATGACTGAACGAGACCTCGAGAGACATCTAGGACAAAGCGGATGACTGAACGAGACCTCGAGAGACATTCAGGACAAAGCGGATGACTGAACGAGACCTCGAGAGACATCTAAGACCAAGTGAATGACTGAACGAGAGACCTTGAGAGACATCTAGGACCAAGTGAATGACTGGACGAGACCTCGAGAGACATCTAGGACAAAGCGGATGACTGAACGAGACCTCGAGAGACATCTAGGACCAAGTGAATGACTGGACGAGACCTCGAGAGACATCTAAGACCAAGTGGATGACTGAACGAGACCTCAAGAGACATCTAGGACCAAGTGAATGACTGGACGAGACCTCGAGAGACATCTAGGACGCAATGAATCACAGAATGAGACCTCGAGACACGTAGGACGCAAGTGGGTGGAGCATATTCTTCGTATTACGTGGATACATATCATCACGTAGGACTCCATCTATATGATACCTTCACACACACACACACACACACACACACACACCACTCCCTCCCTTCGACGCCCTTCCCCTCACTCCATACCCTTCCCCAACCCCCTTCCAGCAGCCTTCCTCCCTCACTCCGCCACACTACCTCCTCCTCCACCAGCCCACCTACTCCTTCCTCTCCGTCAGGTACGAACTGAGGGAGTGTAGCGGGGTCGTCTCCCAGAAGACTAGCCTCAGAGGCAGTTACCGCCACACGAGGCCAGGTAAAACTATTAAAAAACTTGCCCGTAACAGAGGCAAAGTGTAATATACCTCGTAAATGCCACTTGGCAATTAGGTTAACGTAGTTAAGTCATTAAGGGGGGCGATAGCGAGAGGTAGGCGGGGGGGGGGGGGCCCCAGGCCAGGTAGCTTTGTTGGATGGATGCAGCTGTTACAGGAGAGGGTTAGGGGGGGGGGAAGAGATGCCCCCTTTTGAACATTTGGTGTACGACCCTCGAGCCGTCGGAACCCAGGGGTCGTAGGAGCGTCGTGGTCAAGGGACGTGCCGTCGTGCTCAAGGGTCGTACCGTTGTGCTCAAGGGTCGTGCCGTCGTGCTCAAGGATCGTACCGTCGTGCTCAAGGGTCGTGCCGTCGTGCTCAAGGGTCGTGCCGTTGTGCTCAAGGATCGTACTGTCGTGCTCAAGGGTCGTACCGTTGTGCTCAAGGGTCGTAGGAGCGTCGTGGTCAAGGGACGTGCCGTCGTGCTCAAGGGTCGTGCCGTCGTGCTCAAGGATCGTACTGTCGTGCTCAAGGGTCGTACTGTCGTGCTCAAGGGTCGTACTGTCGTGCTCAAGGGTCGTACCATCGTGCTCAAGGGTCGTACCGTTGTGCTCAAGGGTCGTACCGTCGTGCTCAAGGATCGTACTGTTGTGCTCAAGGATCGTACCGTCGTGATCAAGGGTCGTACCGTCGTGCTCAAGGGTCGTACCGTCGTGCTCAAGGGTCGTACCGTTGTGCTCAAGGGTCGTACCATCGTGCTCAAGGGTCGTACCGTTGTGCTCAAGGGTCGTACTGTCGTGCTCAAGGATCGTACTGTCGTGCTCAAGGGTCGTACCGTCGTGATCAAGGGTCGTACCGTCGTGCTCAAGGGTCGTACCGTCGTGCTCAAGGGTCGTACCGTCGTGCTCAAGGGTCGTACCGTCGTGCTCAAGGGTCGTACCGTCGTGCTCAAGGATCGTACTGTTGTGCTCAAGGATCGTACCGTCGTGATCAAGGGTCGTACTGTCGTGCTCAAAGGTCGTACCATCGTGCTCAAGGGTCGTACCGTTGTGCTCAAGGGTCGTACCATCGTGCTCAAGGGTCGTACCGTCGTGCTCAGGGACTGTACCGTCGTGCTTTGAGTCGTACCATCGTATTTAAAGGGGGGGTCTTACCATCGCGCTCGAGAGTCGTACCGTCGGGCTTAAGGGTCGTACCGTCGTGCCTAAGAGTCGTTTTGAGGTGGTGAGACGATGGCAGACCCCCGCCTCTCTAGCTGAGGACCAGTGGAACACTGACATGTGAAGGAGGACCTGTGTACGTGAACGAGGACCATTGGAACACTGACATGTGAAGGAGGACCTGTGTACGTGAACGAGGACCATTGGAACACTGACATGTGAAGGAGGACCTGTGTACGTGAACGAGGACCATTGGAACACTGTCATGTGAAGGAGGACTTGTGAACGAGGACCATTGGAACACTGACATGTGAAGGAGGACCTGTGTACGTGAACGAGGACCATTGGAACACTGACATGTGAAGGAGGACCTGTGTACGTGAACGAGGACCATTGGAACACTGACATGTGAAGGAGGACCTGTGTACGTGAACGAGGACCATTGGAACACTGACATGTGAAGGAGGACCTGTGTACGTGAACGAGGACCAGCGGAACACTGAGAGGTATATGAAGACTACCTGTGTGTGTCTGATCGAAGCTGAGCCATTGACTTGAAGGAGGTGGACCAGTTATCCCTCACACCAGCGCAACTCCTGCTTCAGGAGACTCACTACCTCGTCAGCCCCTTTTCAGATATATCATCGTAATTAACTCTACCCTTCAGACGACTGCGTTGTATCACTTCCACAACACGGCACATGGTCAAGAACGAACCCAACCTAATCATTAAGACTCAAAAGGACTAAAGAAACGAGAGATTAGAAAAAGAAAAAAAAAAGGGGGTTTTACACAGGTATGTGTCTAGACTAGGCGTGGGGGTGAAGAGGGGGTAGTGTGTTCTGTCTCCCACGGAAACAACGCAAGAGACCAGGTCTTTGTTCAGGCTCTCCGAGACCAGGTATTCTGAGGTCGGAAATGATAGCTGGTTGTCTTGGTGTCTGTGGGTTCCGCTGTGCGAGATTGTGGGCCAATCCTCTGCCTGGGATAGATGACGAAAGACGCTCTCCTCCTCCTCACTACTGTGTGTGTGTGTGTGTGTGTGTGTGTGTGTGTGTGTGTGTATGCAGGTTTTAAGATGTGATGTGTGATGGCCTGTTCGTGGTTACCTGTTCGTCTTAGGGAAGGAGTCTTACACTATTGAGGTTGCTTCCTCTCTCTCTCTCTCTCTCTCTCTCTCTCTCTCTTGTCCATTCTCTGCTATCGTGCAACTACTTCATCTTATGTCTCCTGTATGTGTTAACTATGTCCTCAGTCATTCTGTGTCCATTCGACCACCTCTCCTATACTGTAAAGGTAATTCTGTATTCTTTTTTTCTATATGATGTTTCTTGCTTAATTTCATGTTATGTCGTCTGCTTCTTCTAACCCTACATATCCCTGAGGAAGTGTTCACTGTGTGTGTGTGTGTGTGTGTGTGTGTGTGTGTGTGTGTGTGTGTTCACAGTGTGTGTGTGTGTGTGTGTGTGTGTGTGTGTGTGTGTGTGTGTGTTGAAAGTTGAAGTAAGTGATTTCTACACGAAGAGAGCATTTATATGAGAGTAAAATACTTGCTTAAATGCACGCTACTACCCAAACTCGTATATGGCTAGACCTGGAAGCAAATGGAATAAGCATAAGTCAAATAAGAAAATGATCCAAAACTGAAATGTATGAACTAATCATAAACATAGATTCTCATACAAATTCTGGTAAATTTCTAACAATATACGCAATGGATGATGTTCCTTCTCGCTCGCAAATAATCATTTTTTCCCTATATACATCGTCTGTAAGTTTATATAACTAGCGATCCTCATTAGACTAGGATAATCAGATATCTTGAAACCAATCAGTCAACTAAAACGGATATTTTTTCCCTATATACATCGTCTGTAAGTTTATATAACTAGTGACCCTCATTAGACTAGGATTATCAGATATCTCGAAGCCAATCAGTCAAGTAAAACGGTTATTTTTTCCTATATACATCGACTGTAAGTTTATATAACTAGTGACCCTCATTAGACTAGGTTAATCAGATATCTTGAAACCAATCAGTCAATTAAGTCCTCGTGAATGAGTGTGTGTGACGCATGCTAACAGCGACCCAGCCATACCCACTCCTGTTGTAGACCTAAGGATTCGAATCCACAAAGGAGACAATCGGAAACCTTCGTCTGAAGGTGATTCGGATTAACGGAAGGATTCGAAGGAGTGTTACATCACTCCCGTTCCTGTTATGTGTCTGTGCGTGTCTTCGTTCATCCGCCGAGAATCGCGAGAGTCGTCTGTCACACACACACACACACACACACACCGTCATCCAGTGAGGTGGGGTTCGGATCGCTCAGGTCGAATGGAATATGAAGCTTCGAGCGAGTTCGAACCATTGCTTCATCGAAACGCCCCGCCAAGGTAACGGAGGAGGAGAGGAGGAGGAGGAACTTACTTAGGAGGTTGAAGGAATGGCTTCTCCCCCAACACCCACCCGCCCGTCGAAGGTTTGGACGATGGTGGCGACATATTCGAAGTGCCGGTGTTCGAGTGTGAGGTGGAGTAGTGATCCACCTGGCCTCCCTCAGCCGGTGGACGGTGCGCAGTGGATATGGTCCGGTCCGTGTGGCGGGCGGAGGTGGTGGAGCCAGTGGAGAATGAAGTCCTTTGAAAGGGTCGTACCGTTGTGCTCAAGGGTTGTAACGCCATATGCTCATAGGGTCGTACCGTCGTGTTCAAGGGTCGTCCTGTCCTGAAGGGTCGTACCGTCGTGTTCAAGGGTCGTGCTGACCTGAAGTCGTGCTCAAGGCTGTCCTGAAAGGTCGTACGTCGTACCGTCCTGAAGGGTCGTACCGTCGTGCTCAAGGGTCGTACCGCCATGCTCATAGGGTCGTACCGTCGTGTTCAAGGGTCGTACCGTCGTACTCAAGGCTGTCCTGAAGGGCCGTACGTCGTACTCAAGGGTCGTACCGTCGTGCTCAAGGGACCTAATAAGGTCTGTTGTTTTTACCCTTGGCGAGTGACCGCGTGCCGATTGCGTCACACCTACGTCACACTTACGTCACATGTGACGCAACACCTGAGCCTGCAGTGTATCGCGGGTCGTCAAACACTACCCTACGGAAGCAAGAAGTGTCTCTACCGATTATATTAATCCTGCTAATCCATCCCTATATCATCCAGGCCATGTTAATCACCTTGGGTACTCACCATTAATCACTCCGTTCGTATAATCACGTAAGAGATGATCATCAGGGATTAACGTCTTCTCTAAGAATGCCTAATCTAATCTAACCACCTACCCCCCCCCCACAACCACCACACTAACCAACCCCGCCCACAACCACCACACTAACCTACCCCGCCCACAACCACCACACTAACCTACCCCGCCCACAACCACCACATTAACCTACCCCGCCCACAACCACCACATTAACCTACCCCGCCCACAACCACCACACTAACCTACCCCGCCCACAACCACCACACTAACCTACCCCCCCACAACCACCACACTAACCTAACCCCGCCCACAACCACCACATTAACCTACTCCCCACAACCACCACATTAACCTACCCCCCCACAACCACCACATTAACCTACCCCCCCCACAACCACCACACTAACCTACCCCCCCACAACCACCACACTAACCTACCCTCCCACAACCACCACACTAACCTACCCCCCCACAACCACCACACTAACCTACCCCTTCCACAACCACCACACTAACCTACCCCCCCACAACCACCACACTAACCTACCCCTTCCACAACCACCACACTAACCTACCCCCCCACAAGCACCACACTAACCTACCCCCCCACAACCACCACACTAACCTACCCCTTCCACAACCACCACATTAACCTACCCCCCACAACCACCACACTAACCTACCCCCCCACAAGCACCACACTAACCTACCCCCCCACAACCACCACACTAACCTACCCCTTCCACAACCACCACATTAACCTACCCCCCACAACCACCACACTAACCTACCCCCCCACAACCACCACACTAACCTACCCCCCCACAACCACCACACTAACCTACCCTCCCACAACCACCACACTAACCTACCCCCCCACAACCACCACACTAACCTACCCCTTCCACAACCACCACACTAACCTACCCCCCCACAAGCACCACACTAACCTACCCCCCCACAAGCACCACACTAACCTACCCCCCACAACCACCACACTAACCTACCCCCCACAACCACCACACTAACCTACCCCCCACAACCACCACACTAACCTACCCCCCCACAACCACCACACTAACCTACCCCCCCACAACCACCACACTAACCTACCCCCCCACAACCACCACACTAACCTACCCCCCCCACAACCACCACACTAACCTACCCCCCCACAACCACCACACTAACCTACCCCCCCACAACCACCACACTAACCTACCCCCCCACAACCACCACATTAACCTACCCCCCACAACCACCACACTAACCTACCCCCCCACAACCACCACATTAACCTACCCCCCCACAACCACCACATTAACCTACCCCCCCACAACCACCACACTAACCTACCCCCCCACAACCACCACATTAACCTACCCCCTCCACAACCACCACACTAACCTACCCCCTCCACAACCACCACACTAACCTACCCCCCACAACCACCACACTAACCTACCCCCCCACAACCACCACACTAACCTACCCCCCCCCCCACAACCACCACACTAACCTACCCCCCACAACCACCACACTAACCTACCCCCCACCACACCCCACCCTCTATTCAACCTCCCCCCAGCTCCCTACACCAACCCCCCATACCATCCACCGCACAAACCCCAAAACCCCCTCTATTCAACCTCCCCCCCATTCTCACAACACTACCCACACCGTATCCACCTCACTAACACCCAACCCCATCCCCCTGAAACCCCTCTATTCAACCCCCTCCCAAAAAAACCCCCACTATTCAACACCCCCTCCACCCTCTCCTTACACTAACCCCACCTCATCCAAGTAAACCAACCTCCACCCCCCTATCTAAAACCTCCCAACCCCCAGTTCCTCCCTCCTCCACCTCCTTCTCCTCCTCCTCATCCTCCTCCAGCTAGTGGGATGGCACGTTCATCCACTCGAGTTTGTATGATAAGGCTAGTAATTAAGGACGTGCTGTGCCAATGGGCGAGATCGCTGGCTCGTGGCAGTGGCCGGGGGGGTGGGGGTGGGTCCCGTCCAGAGAGGGACCCCCCCCCTCACCCCCTCCCTCCCTTCCAGGAGAGTCGTGTGTTGGCCCACAGGAGAACGTCCCTCCGCCACTCATATCTTTATTTAATATAAATATATATACATATACATATTTTTTTTTGAACTTGGAGGAGGAGGAGGATTCATGGTATCATGCATGAGAGAGAGAGAGAGAGAGAGAGAGAGAGAGAGAGAGAGAGAGAGAGAGAGAGAGAGAGAGAGAGAGAGAGAGACCAAAGCGTTAGATCTCGTATGAGTATTTTATAGTGTTATAAAAACAAAAAACAGACCCTTATGTTTATACTTCTATAGACAGTAGAGCCATCCCCTTAAAAAAGAATGGGGCATCCGATTATATATATATATATATATATATATATATATATATATATATATATATATATATATATATATATATATATATAGTGGCAGAGGATATAAAGAATTCATATTTTCTATTTCAATTTGAAAGACCTTGCGTCGCTGAGGATTTATTGAAATATCCTAAAAGAATGAAATAAGATCAGATGTATAGACGCCAGTGCATCACAGGGCTGCTTCGGGTCGGCTCCGACAGTAGTAATCCACTTCGGGAGGGTTCAGACTGTGCTGATCCGCTTCGGGAGGGTTCAGTTAGTTCTGATCCGCTTCAGGAGGATTCAGACAGTACTGTTTCACTTTTGGAGGGTTCAGAGTGTGCTAGTCCACTTCGGGAGGGTTCAGACAGTGCTGGTCCACTTCGGGATGGTTCAGACAGTGCTGGTCCGCTTCGGGAGGGTTCAGACAGTGCTGGTCCACTTCGGGAGGGTTCAGACAGTGCTGGTCCACTTCGGGAGGCTTCAGACAGTGCTGGTCCACTTCACGCGGGTTCAGACAAAGCTGGTCCACTTCGGGAGGGTTCAAACAGTGTTGGTCCACTTCGGGTGGGTTCAGTCAGTGATGGTTCGCTGTGTCGGATCCAAATAGGTAAGCGCTGTTGGCTCTCCCATCTGTGTGTGTGTGTGTGTGTGTGTGTGTGTGTAAGGGACGCTGCCAAAGGGCGAACAAGACTTTTGGGACGAGTCTGGAGTGGCCAGTGAATGGTCCATTCCCAGAATAATGGCTCTGTTGATACTGCTGGCCATGGAGACTCTGTAAACTGACCCAACCATTTTACAGTGAGCGGGAAATTAAGATATCGATTGGAACATTATTGGAACCGGGTCCAGCAGGGGCTTCGTTAGGCGAGTCGAAGCTGCGGATGGCCCCCTGTCGTAAGACTTTTAAAAAAATTTCTCAAAACCGTTCTTCTGTTTTTTTTTCCCCTCTCTATCTCTCTTTCTTTCTATGTACATCTCTCATTTATTTTACCCTGTGTATCTTAACGCGTGCTGAGAATGTTGATAATATATTTCCGAAACATAAAGCGAAGTTTTCCTCAGAAACACCAGCTCGAGGAAGCCATGAATGGCATTTCGTTTCATATTGTGATTGACACAAAGAAAATTCATATCCCAGAGGCATGGCTCTTGAGTACGAATAATCCCTCTTTTAAATATGAATAAATGATTTATGAGTTATGACATCAGAGGATATATCAAAGCAACCTCATCTAAACCTAAAGGAATTCATAGTCTCACCAAAGTGGGTAAAGGAATGACTATGTATACGGAACTCAAGACTTGCTGCATCTGCCTTCACAAACGACGTGTTGTTGATACACTGTGCCTTAGGCAGTTCATATACTCGTCCAGTTTAATTGAATTTTCAGTCGTTCGGAGAACTTTTGGCCCAGAAGAAAGAAAAGAGCTCTTAGGAGAGTTCATTTGAGCTTAAGCTTTCCAGCTAAACCAGTCATTTGTGTTTTTCTTAAACATAAACCCGCCACTGAGTTAAACCTTTGAGAATACATGTGTTGACGTCGAATATGTCCTGCTGGGGTTTTCTCCCCCCCCCCCACACACACACACACCCACAGTGCAGAGAAAACAGCCACTGGCGAAAGCTTTCGGGGGGGGGAGGGGGCCCCTTCCCCCCCTTTCCCCCCCTCCAAATAAATTGTCCCTAATCCCCAACCGATCATGGAGCGACTGGCGGACCAAGAGTTCAGCGTTAGTAGCCCCGATGTGTATAGATACAGAGATATATATACATATTTCCGCCCTCAGCCTCCGTCAAAATGTGGGCAAGCTGGACGGAATTTCTATACTGAAACTGAGTCTAAATGTTGGGAGATGGAAGTCCATGATCCTGCGATTCACAAACGAGTTATTTGAATAATAATCTGACCCCCTGCCAGATTACGCACTCAACTCCGAAACATTTGCAGGCGGTTCGAAGCAGTTCTTCTCTATTCACGAACCCTCGAACCCGGGACTCTGAAGCCTCATCAAGAGAGTGAGAGATGTGTTTATGTATGGCGTGAAGGAGAGGCGGTGTGTTTATGATGCTGAATAGGAGACTGGGTTGTCATACGTCGTGTTTATGCTTCGGATTCATATGTGCAGAAGGGAGTGGAGGGCGTAGGAAACACAAGAGGGATGGATAGACGAGGTGGAAAAGAGATTCGATTCTGTTCGTGTTAGGTTCAGTTGCCGTTTGCGATGCGAAACAGTTTCGTTCGTTTCGAAACGGCGACACGAATGAATGTCGAATTAACTCTCAGCTTTATCGTGTTTCATTGTCGTGATACATCCGGGTTGCAAGGCAGGTCTGGAGCAGGTGTGGAGCGCGAGGCAACAACAGATGTGGAGGAGGATGACAGGTGTGGAGACTGCATGTTTGAGGCGGTAGCAGATGTGGAATAGGTAGTATAGTGAGAGGGAGAGAGAGAGAGAGAGAGAGAGAGAGAGAGAGAGAGAGAGAGAGAGAGCCACTTACGTAGTCATGTATAAGACGAGGGGGAGATTGGAGGTATGGCTCATTATAGCAGGTGTGTTCGTGCAGGTGTTGAAACAACAGATGTAGGACGGCATATCTGTTGTGAGGCATGTGTGTAAGATACCCCCCCCCCCTTTTTTTTTTAACAGGTGTGGAGCTGAAGGTGTTACATTTAACACATATGCTCTAAAAGAAATGCAATGTATAGATCAGCAGCAGGTGTGGAGCCCCATATATACATACATACATACATGTATATGAGAGAGAGAGAGAGAGAGAGAGAGAGAGAGAGAGAGAGAGAGAGAGAGAGAGAGAGAGAGAGAGAGCACGTTGATCAGGAACATGTGTGACTTCTCACATTCGTAGGGCCAGCAGATGTTCGGAGGGGAAAGCAGGTGTTACAGTCAGCAGGTGGATAAGACAAACAGGTGTCGCTTCCATATATATGTCAGGCGGGTGGGTGGCCGGACCAGGCAATTAGCGACGCATCTCGGAATTGGTAGTTAACCTTCCCCGTGTGGTATTCGCAGGGTA
>NC_092235.1:20221235-20243735 GCF_036320965.1 Panulirus ornatus
ATTTGTGTTATCTTTAATTAATCTTCCGATCTTGAAAACCGGTTGCTCACTTTCATGAAGATGCTGAGCTGTGAGGCCATACTGTCTCCACATACTATACACTTGCTTCACTTTCGTTCACGATCGCCACTCATCTTCATCACACTATCCCTCTTCGTTATCTCCTCTCACACCTTCACAACATATTAACCTGTCCCCCCCAAAACTGGAAATACCTTCCCATTCTCACACTCTCAAAAATAAATCTGAAGCAGCTCGTTTTCTATCTCTTTTTTTTTCTTCTATTAACCAGTGACTTATCGTATATAGCCTCTCGCCATCTCCCAGAATCTCTTGTCTACCAGTCACCATTTTCTCGCCAGTTGAAAAGGCGACCAACCCTCACCTCATCCTCAGTGTCCCCTGAATCACAGGGAATCGTTTCTTTTATCATTTATTGGAATCAATTGGCACTGATAAGGCCGTTCCGATCCCAATCGTATATTTCCCCCCCATCTCCTCCTCCTCCCTCCTCCTCCTCCTCCTCCCCACTCTCGTTTTCTTTCTGAACCCCTAACTCTCCTAATTCCACTGGAGGAGTATATTGAGACCAGTTAGAGGTGACTATATATTTCTTCTTGGCGGGGGGGCATCTGGTGTCTTTAAGGAGGTGTCGACATCATGTCTCTTATTTCCGGGATGTTCTGTGGCGCGATGTCGCTGTGTCGACGTCCAGGGAAGGAGGGGACGGGGTGGGGGAGGGGAGGGGGAAGACTACATCAATGACGTCAGCTTTGTTGACATCGGCAGAGGGGGATTCAGAAGCTTCGTGATGTGTCTCATGATCGTATTCGAGATTCGTTCGACCCCCTTGAGCACGACGGTTCGATCCCTTTGAGCATGGGGGTTTGACCCCTTTGAGTGCGACGGATCGACCCTTTGAGCATGAGGATTCAACCCCTCTGACCATGATGATTCGGCCTCTTGAGTGCGACCGATCGACCCCTTGAACATAATGGTTCGACCCATTTGAGCATGATGGTTCGACCCCTTGAGTGCGACAGTTCGATCCCTTTGAGTGCGACAGTTCGACCCCTTGAGTGCGATGGTTCGACCCCTTTGAGCACGACCCTTGGGTATGATGGATTGGCCTTTGACCTGACCTTTGATGGTCAGGGAAGAGAGTCAGTCCATCATACCCATGGGTCATACCGACGTGTTCAAAGGTCGTACCGTCGTACTCAAGGGTTGTACCGACGTATTCAGAGGTCGTACCAAGGTGCTTAAAGGTCGTACCTTCTAGCTCAGAGGGTTGTACAGTCGTGCCTAAAGGGTCGTACCGTCATACTCAAAGGGATTAATTTAACCCTTAATAAATGACATATCTACATCAACACAACACCATTGGGCCAAGCGCCACATCATTAATAAATCACTTTACCAGCATCGTCAAATACATCAGGGCTATTGTATTTTCTTTTTTTTTCATCTTTTTTTTTCCCGTGATGAATGTTGACATTCGAAAAATGAGGCGGGCGACACACAGGGGCGCCTACCATACAGCAGTAGTGAGAGGGACTGGACTGTCAACTCCTTTTCCCCTTGTTTCCGGGAGTGTCCGTCCCAGCGACATTTAAATGGCGCAAGTCCCCAGCGACCCATTTCACCAGCGAACGATTCTGGCGTCTGGTCTTCATTACGAAAAGTCGTTCCTAAGAACAGTTGTTCACCGCTGGTTGTTCTACGTTATCCAGGGAACACAACGAAGTGTCGACGTTCGTATCAATTCATTCTGTGGGTCGTAATTGTCTTCGGTGTGTGTGTGTGTGTGTGTGTGTGTGTGTGTGTGTGTGTGTGTGTGTGTGTGTGCGCGTCTGTGTGTGTGTGTGTGCGTGTGTGTGTGTGTGTTTGTGTGTGTGTGTGTGTGTGTGTGTGGCGCATATTTATAGCGCTGTTGATATTCATGATGAGGGTTTAGGGCGAATGCCGGGACGCCCCCCTGGCGGGCGGAAAGTCGCTGGTGCACTAGGTCTGTCTCCTCATACCTCATGGATTCTCTTAATAGGCATATCTCATGGCGACGAGGTGCAATGAGACGTATATCCTCGTCGAAGCCAGGTATATACTCATTATATTGCCCAATCCTAGGAGGGGTTGGATGAAGAGCTGGCTTGGCTGTGGACTGACTGTCGCAACCAGGGGTTCGAACCTATGCGCCCGACATCTTTGGACGATCTAGAATGCACTTCTAGAGTTGGATGAGCAGCTGGCTTAACTGTGGACCGACTGTCGCAACCAGGGATTCGAGCCTATGCGCCCGACATCTTAGGACGATCTAGAATGCAACCCTAGGATTGGATGAACAGCTGGCTTGACTGTGGACCGACTGTCGTAACCAGGAATTCGAGCCTATGCACCCGACATCTTAGGACGATCTAGAATGCAACCCTAGGATTGGATGATCAGCTGGCTTGACTGTGGACCGACTGTCGCAACCAGAGGTTCGAACCCCTACGTTCGACGTCATAGGACGCTCTGCAATGCACTGTGATCCGTTTTTATCAATCCATCAACGACCAGATATGTAGCGCGAGCGTGATTGGTCTTAGAACTGGCCGTTGGAAGCTGCCTCATACACAGTTAAGTGTATGTGGTCTTGAGAATACTCCAAACACTTGCAGAATTTATTTTCTTTTCGACTGGTGATTAGGCCTTGACACTGACGACCGTATCGACCCCGGTAATCGTTAGGCCTCGACCCTAAATAACCAACTAGCAGTTTAGACATTGGAAAAGGACCTTCACCTTTAAGATGTGATGAATATCAAGACCGACAGACAGATGTCGAAATAGAACTTGGAACAGAGAATCGCGTAGATCATTGCTTCATTACCCTAGTGTCTTGTATGGGTACTAACTCTAAATTCCAGGGAATCAAACACTTTGTATCTTGATCATGAGATTGTCTTTTGTTTTAAGATACCAGTAAGCTCCGCCAC
The DNA here is from genome assembly GCF_036320965.1 of Panulirus ornatus. Lineage (NCBI taxonomy): Eukaryota > Metazoa > Arthropoda > Malacostraca > Decapoda > Palinuridae > Panulirus > Panulirus ornatus. Next base: position 20,224,214 of record NC_092235.1, read on the forward strand.
TCTTATTATCTTTATGACCTGGAGGCATCAAACGTTCCTTGTAGTTAATGGTGCTGATCTAGCGTCCTGAAGAGTGATTTGGCATATTAGATTCTGTTCTGCAGTCTTACATAAGTTGAGGACTATGAGGATAAATTGATTATCTCTTATTTCTTTCTGTCATAATTGTTTGTGGCTTCCGGCTTTTAACGAGGTAGCGCCAGGAACAGATGAAAAGGTCTCATTCCCTGACATCCATTCTCTAGCTGTCATGTGTAATGCACTGAAACCGCAGCTCCCTCTCCACGACCAGACCCCACAAACCTTTCAATGGCTTCCCTTATTTGTTTTAGATACCATGGTTCAATCCAGTGACAAAACGTCGCTCCCTGTATATCATCTCACTTCACTTCACTCTGCCTCGCGCACGCTTTTCATCCTCCTGTATGTCCATGCCCCGAACACTCAAAATCTTTTTCACTCTATCCATCCATCTCCAGTTTCGTCTTCCTCCATCTCCTTGTCCCCTCCACTTCTGTCAACCGCTCCTCACTCATCCTCTCCATATGTCCAAACCATTTCAGCACACCCGCTTCAACTCTCTCAACCACACTTTTCTTATAATCACACTTCTCTTATCATTACAGGTCAGCGGTAGAAGTCACCACAGGTCACCACCAGAAGTCCCCACAGGTCACCACCAGAAGTCCCCACAGGTCACCACCAGAAGTCCCCACAGGTCACCACCAGAAGTCCCCACAGGTCACCACCAGAAGTCCCCACAGGTCAGCACCAGAAGTCTCCACACGTCAGCACCAGAAGTCTCCACACGTCAGCACCAGCAGTCCCCACAAACCAGCAGCAGAAGTCCCCACTGGTCAGCACCAGGGGGCCATCAGGGAGCACTAGGACGCGTCGCACGCTCGCTGTACATCACCCACACTGGCAGGTATGTGACCTGGTACTTTCTCTCTCTCCCTCACTGTTGTTCGTTCACTTCCATCACCGTTGGTGAATGAAGATGAAATCAGACCAAGTGTACCAGTACGGTGCTACCTGTTATGTGTGTCTGTGTGGTACCCCTAGTACTGATGTACCGTGGATGGTACCCCTGTTAACATGGATGGTACCCCGAGTAATGATGTACCGTGGATGGTACCCCTGTGAACATGGATGGTACCCCGAGTACTGATGTACCGTGGATGGTACCCCTGTGAACATGGATGGTACCCCTAGTACTGATGTACCGTGGATGGTACCCCTGTTAACATGGGTGGTACCCCTAGTACTGATGTACCGTGGATGGGACCCCCATTAACCTGGTGTACATGGGTGGTACCCCTAGTTCTGCTGTACCGTGAACAGTACCCCTGTTAACCAAGTGTACATGGGTGGTACCCCTAGTTTTGCAATACCGTAGACGGTACCCCATTAACCTAGTGTATAGGGTGGTACCCTTAGCTCTGATATGTCTAGGGCGTTGTTGTCCAGACCTGGTAGTACGTGTGTGTGTGTGTGTGTGTGTGCGCGCGCGGGCCAGGCTCAGCGGAGGCAAAATGCTTCCTCCCTAAAACTTGGGCGTATGTTAGAAGTTGAGTCGTTAGGTTGGTGAGCTTATGTGAGCAGTGGGGGACCTACTGTTTCACTCGACATGTTTAGTCTTAATTGATAATTATAATCGCCCGCTCGATAATTAGCATCACCTCGCCAAGCAGAAAAGAAATTATTCCTTTACAATTTCAATTTTTTGGACACGTTTAAGGACAGCATGATGGTAATTAAGTCTCTTAAATGTAATTATTTACAATTATCATTGTCCTTCCCTACATCTGTATTTCTAATGCCTCTAAATTGCCATAGATTATCCCCTCACCTCCTCTATGAACTCCCATTCCTCGCCCTCCCCTACAACCCTCCAACACACCCTCCTCCTCCTCCTCCAACGCTGCGCCACTGCTACCATCTCCTCCTCCCCCACAGCCCCACAACGCCACGCCTGAACCCCCAGAAGGGCGGGGGCGCCTCCCCCAGATCAACAAAGTTCCTTCACTAAAATGTAGAAGGAACTTTATGTTAGTGACCGGCTCTTGCCTCTCCCGCGTCCCTCCCTCTACCTAGAACCCACCACCAACACCAACACTCTATATACGCTGCTGCTGGTGACTGGTGGGTGTCCTGCTGCTGGTGACTGGTGGATGTCCTGCTGCTGGTGCTGGTGACTGGTGGGTGTCCTGCTGCTGGTGCTGGTGACTGGTGGGTGTCCTGCTGGTGCTGGTGACTGGTGGATGTCCTGCTGGTGCTGGTGACTGGTGGATGTCCTGCTGCTGGTGCTGGTGACTGGTGGATGTCCTGCTGGTGCTGGTGACTGGTGGATGTCCTGCTGCTGGTGCTGGTGACTGGTGGGTGTCCTGCTGGTGCTGGTGACTGGTGGATGTCCTGCTGCTGGTGCTGGTGACTGGTGGATGTCCTGCTGCTACTGCTGGTGACTGGTGGATGTCCTGCTGCTGCTGGTGACTGGTGGATGTCCTGCTGGTGGTGGTGACTGGTGGGTGTCCTGCTGCTGGTGACTGGTGGATGTCCTGCTGCTGGTGGTGACTGGTGGATGTCCTGCTGCTGCTGCTGGTGACTGGTGGATGTCCTGCTGCTGCTGCTGGTGACTGGTGGATGTCCTGCTGCTGCTGCTGGTGACTGGTGGATGTCCTGCTGCTGGTGGTGACTGGTGGATGTCCTGCTGCTGCTGCTGGTGACTGGTGGATGTCCTGCTGCTGCTGGTGGTGACTGGTGGGTGTCCTGCTGCTGCTGGTGACTGGTGGGTGTCCTGCTGCTGGTGACTGGTGGATGTCCTGCTGGTGGTGGTGGTGACTGGTGGATGTCCTGCTGCTGCTGCTGGTGACTGGTGGGTGTCCTGCTGCTGGTGACTGGTGGATGTCCTGCTGGTGGTGGTGGTGACTGGTGGGTGTCCTGCTGCTGCTGCTGGTGACTGGTGGATGTCCTGCTGCTGGTGACTGGTGGATGTCCTGCTGGTGGTGGTGGTGACTGGTGGGTGTCCTGCTGCTGCTGGTGGTGACTGGTGGGTGTCCTGCTGCTGCTGGTGACTGGTGGGTGTCCTGCTGCTGGTGACTGGTGGATGTCCTGCTGGTGGTGGTGGTGACTGGTGGATGTCCTGCTGCTGCTGCTGGTGACTGGTGGGTGTCCTGCTGCTGCTGCTGGTGACTGGTGGGTGTCCTGCTGCTGCTGCTGGTGACTGGTGGATGTCCTGCTGGTGGTGGTGGTGACTGGTGGATGTCCTGCTGGTGCTGGTGACTGGTGGGTGTCCTGCTGCTGGTGACTGGTGGGTGTCCTGCTGCTGGTGACTGGTGGGTGTCCTGCTGCTGGTGACTGGTGGATGTCCTGCTGGTGCTGGTGACTGGTGGGTGTCCTGCTGCTGCTGCTGGTGACTGGTGGGTGTCCTGCTGCTGCTGCTGGTGACTGGTGGATGTCCTGCTGGTGGTGGTGGTGACTGGTGGGTGTCCTGCTGCTGCTGCTGGTGACTGGTGGATGTCCTGCTGCTGGTGACTGGTGGATGTCCTGCTGGTGGTGGTGGTGACTGGTGGGTGTCCTGCTGCTGCTGGTGGTGACTGGTGGGTGTCCTGCTGCTGCTGGTGACTGGTGGGTGTCCTGCTGCTGGTGACTGGTGGATGTCCTGCTGGTGGTGGTGGTGACTGGTGGATGTCCTGCTGCTGCTGCTGGTGACTGGTGGGTGTCCTGCTGCTGCTGCTGGTGACTGGTGGATGTCCTGCTGGTGGTGGTGGTGACTGGTGGGTGTCCTGCTGCTGCTGCTGGTGACTGGTGGGTGTCCTGCTGCTGCTGGTGACTGGTGGATGTCCTGCTGGTGGTGGTGGTGACTGGTGGATGTCCTGCTGCTGCTGCTGGTGACTGGTGGGTGTCCTGCTGCTGCTGCTGGTGACTGGTGGGTGTCCTGCTGCTGCTGCTGGTGACTGGTGGATGTCCTACTGCTGGTGACTGGTGGTGACCTGCTGATGATGCTGGTGACTGGTGGTGACTGGTTGGAGCTTAGTCACCAGTTAAGAGGCTGAGGTGATTATTCTAAGTCAAGATGTTCAGAATTATCTGATAATCTTGATCTGATCAGATAATTCAAGTTAGATTGACCTGATTCCACTCCTGGTAAACGATGCAGACTTATGAACACGAGCGTTTTACAACGAAAGAGGTGAAGTCCATTTTCTTCAACAGGTTTGATCACATTTCCCCCCTTCCCTATACTTTATCGCCGTTTCCTACGTTATCGAGGTAGCGCCAGGAACAGACTAAGGAAAGGCCACATCCCCCGCTCACATCCATTCTCTACCTGTTATGCGCCACAGAACTTTGCTTGGTTTACCCCGCACATGCTCTGGTTCCGTCCAATGACATCACGTCGATCCCAGTATACCACAATGTTTCAATTCACTCTATCCCGTGCACGCCTTTCATCCTCCTGCATGTTCAGGCCCCGATCGCTCAAAATCGAAATTAGAATCTAATGATATATAGAGTGATTTACCAGTTAGAGGAGTTAAAAACAGAAACAAAAATACATATAAGAATAAACTTGATAAATGCATTACCACGAGTCCACGATTGACATTTTTTGCGCCTTTTTTTTCTAGCAACGTTTAAAGTCTACAGACATTTAATTTTCAGTAATCTAAGTGCTTTTCTCCTCTGACCATAATGATATCTTAGTTTCTGTTCTCTACCCACCTTCACAAATAGACTGGGAAGGACCCAGTGGTCTGCCACTGTTTGAATATCTTTGTACGTCTTTATGATGTCACAAGCTGTGGCAGGATCTGGTAGTTCATAGTAACCAGGTGGTCGAATTGCTCGTCAACCCATCAACTGGGTCGAATTGCTTGTCGACCCATCAACTGGGTCGAGTCGCTTGTTGACCCATCATCGGGTCGAGTCGCTCGTCGACCCATCATCGGGTCGAGTCGCTTGTCGACCCATCAACTGGGTCGAGTCGCTTGTTGACCCATCAACGGGTCGAGTTGCTTGTCGACCCATCAACTGGGTCGAGTCGCTCGTCGACCCATCAACTGGTCGAGTCGCTCGTCGACCCATCAACTGGTCGAGTTGCTTGTCGACCCATCAACGGGGTCGAGTCGCTTGTCGACCCATCAACGGGGTCGAGTCGCTTGTCGACCCATCAATGGGTCGAGTTGCTTGTTGACCCATCAACGGGTCGAGTCGCTTGTTGACCCATCAACTGGTCGAGTCGCTCGTCGACCCATCAACGGGTCGAGTCGCTCGTCGACCCATCAACTGGGTCGAGTTGCTTATCGACCATTCAACTACCAGGGTCCATAAGGTCGTCAACGCCAAGCAACACCAAAAGATGAAACATCACAATCTACAGTTGTTAAGAGTCACTGCAACACGTATATTACAACTATTATCAACCATCTCGTTCACCACCCTTCTCCAGTCATTAACTCGTAATCTTAATGACCATAGGGGTCATTCTCACCTTATCAACATATGGAGACTTGAGACTTAACTGGTAGTGGGTTCTGTTGGTGGGAAGACAGTGCCGTACGCTCGCCAGGACCTCCCTCAACCTGATAGTTAATGACACTGGCTTTCCAGGCGTTTGAAGGGTCGCCCTTAACTCTACCCTTGAATGTCATATGCCACCGTCAATTGATCATCTCCTTTAACATTTCGGTTAGGTCGATTTTCGTGAATAATTGGTCATGAAATGGCAATAGGGTTGATAGTTGGTTGGGTAATCAGTGTCTCCGTATGTATGTGTGTGTGTGTGTTTGTGTGTGTGTGTGTGTGTGTGTGTGTGTGTGTGTGTGTGTGATTACTATTTGTTTGCGTGTGTGTGTGTGTGTGTGTGTGTGTGTGTGTGTGTGTGTGTGTGTGTGTTGCAAGGGAGTGCGTTTTGCACTCATGTTTTCCCGTCTCTTTAACTTCGTATATATGTACCATGTATTTCTATATTGCGTACACACACACACACACACACACACACACACTCCAGCCAAAGTCACCAATCCATTCATCGACCAGCCCTGAGGTTTGGGGGATGGGGTTGAGGGGTATGGTGTGGAGGGGAAAGATGAACACCTCAGCTGGATGTGGGCCGATGGCCACCCTCAGGACCCGATTCCCGGGCTGACCTGTGCTCATTTATGGTCAGTAACGCTAACCTCCACACCACAGAAGCCCTTATGGTACCATCTGTGTGTGTGTGTGTGTGTGTGTGTGTGTGTATGTGTGTGTGTGTGTGTGTGTGTGTTTGTGTATTCTGGAAGGGAACTTTACATTCGTGGAGTCCTCTACCTTGTTCCAAATGGTAGTTACATCTGACTTGCTCTTGGTTTTCCATGTCTCACAAGTTCTCGGACCTGTTGCTGAGAGAGCGCTTCTTCGCGTCCTTCCATATTCTTCCTGTGCCGAGCTTCCAGCTGTGACCTCTTGTCCTGGACTCTCTTAGCTTCCAGGTGTATACTCTTGTCCTGGATTTCCCTCTGTGTTGAAGACCACTCCTCTGTTAACGTCTTCACTGCCAGTTATGAAATGTGTGGTCATCATATCTCCCTAAACTCTTCTTTTTCTTCCAGTTTGAGAAGGTTCATGCCTTCCTTCCTCTCTTCGTTGCTCTATCCTTCCAGTTCTGGTCGCCTCTGGATCCTTTCCAGTAACTTCCTGCGGCTCTTCTAAGTGTGAAGACTAGAAGGTTGCGACATATTCCAGCTCAGGGTGAAAATACGTCTTATGTACATGATCTTAGACACCTCACAGTCTTCCAGGAACTCGAAGGCCATTTTGGCAGTGACCAACTTATAGCTCCCCTCCTTCACGATCCTATTCAGGTGTTGCTTAATTGACAAGTTGGCATCGGTGGGATGTACCGACTCTCAGGTCCCTTTCACAGTATGACTCCTGTTTATCATTTGCTTCGACTGATAGCTCAACATCTTGTCCATTTGTGCTCCTTTCTCATCATCATTATCCAGGATCAGACGTCATCAGACACATATCTGACCACTGTTGGATCTTGCTCAAGTCCCTTTGGACTATTTTTGCAGTCCCCGCCTTCATGCACTTGCTCCATGATTGATTCTAGCATCATCAACAGAGAAATCCAGGTCGTAAATCTGGAATTGTCGTCCTAACCCAAGTCGAGAAGGATCCATGACGTGTGTTCTCGGTTCCCTCCCAGTCTGACGGCTGTCGGTCCACTTCAGCAGCCTCGCCTCTCCATTCCCTCTTTCTGACCCCGAGCTTGGACGAATAACTTCACCTCAGTCATCTGTAGGAGGAGGACAGGGTGAAAAACCAACCTGGTGGTTTGGAAATATATACGATCCGTTTATTCATCTCTCTTTCTTTATCTAGGATACTCTATCCTTCTTCCCTTCCCTTGTACCGGTCATTAAGCCTCGATCTGCTCCTTGATTATTTTCTCCAGTATGTCTTGGGTTATATTCGTGGATGCTACGGGTCTCTATATACCTTTGTGACCTCCTTCGCCTCTGACACAGGTACAACATTGGCTCTCTAACATGCCACAGAAACAGTTGCCTCGTTTGGGGATATTCAAACAAGGTCGTGAGTGGTTTGATGAGGGTCACCATACACTGTCGTGAGTACAGGTCATGAGGTATCATCAGAGATCATGGGGTCTTTGTAGGTCTGCCTCATGTATGAGTTTCATGACTTCCACTGTACTGACTTGAGTGGCTTTGAAGACATCTAACCCTTGGCTGGTGGAGACGATACTGAACCATCATCTCTCCGAGTGTAAACATACTCCAGAACTTCGTAATAATGAGTTCCTCACATATGTCCTCACCTGCATCAATTACTGTCCTTTTGTTGACTAATCTGATATAACAATATGGTCCTGGATTGATGATTGAGATAACAATATGGTCCTAGATTGATGATCTGATAGCCATCTGGTCCTGGATTGATGATTTGATAGCCATCTGGTCCTGGATTGATGATTTGATCGCCACCTGGTCCTGGATTGATGATTTGATAGCCATCTGGTCCTGGATTGATGATTTACCCATTCATAATATTTCCGAACTTTTCTACGTTCTCTTGACGTATCAAATATGTCTCTTTTTACATACCGTATTTGCTTTCTTCCTTTTCTTTATCCTGATGTATCTGGTTTGTGGCCCTCATCTGTCAATCACGTGTAGCTTGACTCTTGGATCTCCCTTGGACCCTTTGTCATAATTGGATTTCTGTGTTTAATTTGTTATATTTCTTATTAGATAATTAATTAGATTTTTTTTTCATCTCTTCTTCTCCCTCTCTACCTTACCGTTGGGACATCCGTCTTTGACTGGAAACTCCACAGAGTCTAATCTAACTTTGCCCTACGTCCAGATCATGGAACTTGGCCTTCCAGTCTGGGTGTTCGACATCCAGATCATGGAACTTGGCCTTCCAGTCTGGGTGTTCGACATCCAGATTATGGAACTTGGCCTTCCAGTCTGGGTGTTCGACATCCAGGTTATGAAACTTGGCCTTCCAGTCTGGGTGTTCGACATCCAGATTATGGAACTTGGCCTTCCAGTCTGGGTGTTCGACATCCAGATTATGGAACTTGGCCTTCCAGTCTGGGTGTTCGACATCCAGGTTATGGATCTTGGCCTTCCAGTCTGGGTGTTCGACATCCAAATCATGGAACTTGGCCTTCCAGTCTGGGTGTTCGACATCCAGATTATCGAACTTGGCCTTCCAGTCTGGGTGTTCGACATCCAGATTATGAAACTTGGCCTTCCAGTCTGGGTGTTCGACATCCAGATTATCGAACTTGGCCTTCCAGTATGGGTGTTCGACATCCAGATTATGAAACTTGGACTTCCAGTCTGGGTGTTCGACATCCAAATCATGGAACTTGGCCTTCCAGTCTGGGTCCCTGAAGCAAGTAGGTGCTCATGGCTCGCCAGTGTCCTTATTCTTGACTGACACTCTGTCTTCAAGCACACAATCGACCCTCACTCTGCTCTGTGGTCCTGACCCGCTCCACACCCATCTGGAGCCTTCCTCCTCCTCCCCTCGTCTCTCCCTCCGCCCAGGCGAGGCGTGTTGCTGGTTACCTAGGCAGGTTATGTGTCTCGTCTCTCCTCATTCACCTTCCTCATATCCACTCATACCTTCAGTGGCGGCTGTCTCATGCTGTGGCCTGTAGCTACGCCTCTTAAGAGACGTCATTCTCGCGCTAAAAGGACGACGAGGGACGACCCACGACCTCTCCCTCTCACAACTAATCCTCTTAAGTATATGTTTCGATCCTCTTAAGCATAGGTTTCGATCCTCTTAAGTATAGGATTCGATCCTCTTAAGTACAGGTTTCGATCGCTTATGTCTTGTGTGGATCCCCCTTCTCTGTAGCATCCTAGATTGGCCTTCGCTGAAGTCGGACAATTATAGTGGCTGATCTGCCTCACCCATGTGTTCGCTGGTTATGTTTCCTCCTCCTTCCGTGTCTTGATTTCCCCGCCTCGTTTGGAGTTTGGTAAACCATATAACTGGTGTGTGTGTGTGTATGTGTGTATGTGCGTGTGTGTGTGTGTGTGTGTGTGTGTGAAATTGCCTTCTGTATGTTACGGGAAAGAGAGAGAGAGAGAGTTACACTCGTGTTGCCCCGTCTCTTAACCTTGTATATATGTACAGTGCCTTTACTCCTATGTATGTTCACACACACACACACACACACACACACACACACACACACACACACACACACACACAAACACCAGCCTAAGCCAGGTCCCCATTCATCGACCAGCCCCGAGGGGACGATGAACACCTGGGTTGAGTGTGGGCCCCGACTTCCGCGCTCAGGGATCGAACCCGACCCCCTAGGGCGGGCCGGTGATGACTTATGGTCAGTAACGCTACGCTACACTATAGAAACCCGTGTTTGTTTATGTATATATGTGTTTTCTCCCCCACTCCTCCCTCATTGCATCTCCCTCACCACCACAGCCTCACTCCAACACCACACACAGCTTCCTCATGTCCAAACCCTGTTTACCTACATAATACTGCTTCCGCTGTTCGCCTCCACTACTCATAAATTGCCCAGCTGTTAAGTCTCAGCAGCTGGGAACATTATCACCAGCTGTGCTGCCCCCGCCGACCAGCTCCGTCTTGTGCTAAACTCCCAAAGAAAAAATTGGGAACTGGTTGAGTGTGGGACTCTGTTGGTTTACTCTGTCGTTTCCAAGGAATCACAAACGGAGCCCAGGACCATCCAGGTCTCGTGTGTGTGTGTGTGTGTGTGTGTGTGTGTGTGTGTGTGTGTGTGTGTGTGCGGGTTGAAGTGCCTCTCTCTCTCTCTCTCTAACAGTACACGGGGAGGAGGGAGTCGTACACTCGTGGCGCACCCCTCCAATCTCTTGAACTTTCTCTACTATCGTTCACCTTTTTTAAAAACCGTCTCTCTCTCTCTCTCTCTCTCTCTCTCTCTCTCTCTCTCTCTCTCTCTCTCTCTCTCTCTCTTTCTCTGTGGTTTAACTAGGTTTATCTCTGCTTAAAACACACATACTCGAAGAGAGAGAGAGAGAGAGAGAGCGAGCGAGCGAGAGAGAGACCCTCTCTCTCTCTCTCTCTCTCGAGTTATACAACATACTGTATTTTGATACACGTGTCATGAATTAGCTATTGCCTCTCGAGTGAACTTATACAACATACTGTATTGTGATACACGTATTATGATTTAGGTAACATTCTTTTCAGTCACAAAATAATTCCATAGGATAGAAAAGAAGTTATTTAATGATGTTATAAGAAGGACGTGTGGCGTGTGGGAATGTGAGACCTTGAGGTAATAGTCTGGCCATTAACATATAGATTTAGAAATGTTTTTTTTACTTTATGTTGATGGCCAGCTTAGGCAAGACAGGATTACCAAAGCTTGCGTTCTATAGAGAGTTTGTGTGAGAGATCGAACGCTATGGAAACGGGAGTGTGGTTCTCTAAGGTTAAACGCAAAGTCATGAGTCTAATTTTTTTCATCTTTTTTTATTCCAAATCCGAACGCAATGGAACGGTGATTTTTTGCTGTTGAACGCAAAGTAGAGGATGAATCATTATCAAGCTTGAACGCAGAGCAATGGGGCTTTATCCAGCGTGAACGCAGAGCAACAGAGATAGCGATGCTATGTTCCTGTGGGACGGGGTGCCGACGGGAATGGATGAAGGCAAGCAAGTATGAATATGTATATGTGTATGTGTGTAATGTCTGCGTATGTGTATGTATATGTATGTATATGTGGCCATGTATATGTGCGTATGTACGTTAATGTATATATACAAGTGTGTATGTGAGTGGATGGGCCATTCTTCGTCTGTTTCCTGGCGCTACCTCGCTGTCGCGGGAAACAGCGATTATGTATAATATATATATATATATATATATATATATATATATATATATATATATATATATATATATATATATCATAGAATCATCATACATCTACAGATTTCTTAAGTACTTTGGCGAGAGAGAAAGGGAGAGAGAGAGAGAGAGAGAGAGAGAGAGAGAGAGAGAGAGAGAGAGAGAGAGGCGCGACCCCCACTGATGAAGTTCAAGTTTGGGGTGGTAGGAGAACGCGGCGCGAAATGCACTGGAAACTCGTGGTAACACAGTGGCAACAAGGCTTTTATCGCCTTGATCCCCGTTGCCCCCTCAAGGGGTCATCCATTTCCTCACGGTTTTCGAATAAAACCAGCACGGGTACAAACCCCTCGTGAAAATTTTCCCTGTATCGAGGTATTGGATTGGGCCCCCGCTGTGGCCCCCAAGGGGGGGAAAAGGGGGGGAAGCTAGGGTGGGGTGTGGGGGGGTGGTAGTTGAGGAGGGGAAAGGGGGGAAAAGGGGGGGGAAGGGGGGTACTGGGGGGTGGTAGTTGAGGAGGGGGAGGGAAAATAAATGGGGGGTTTGGGATTTTAGGGGGGGGGGAAGAATATGGGGGGGTGGTAGTTGAGGGGGGGGAGGGAAAAATCCCGGGGGGGGGTAGTTGGGAGGGGGGGGGAAAATACTGGGGGGGGGTAGTTGGGGAAAGGGGGAGGGAAAAATTTCTGGGGGGGGGTATTGAGGAGGGGGGGGGAAGAATCGGGGGGGGTGGAGTTGGGGAGGGGGGGGGGGAAAAGGGGAATTTTAACGAGGGATGGGGGGGTGGTAGGATGGGTGGTAGGGGGGGTGGTGTTTGGGAGGGGGAAGAATACTGGGGGGGGTTTTTGGGGGGGGAAAATCCCTGGGGGGGATTAAAAAAATACTGGGGGGGAAATTGGGGGGGGAAAAAATCCCCTTTTTAAAGGGGGGAAAAAAATACGGGGGGGGGGGGGGGGGGGGGAAAAAGGGGGTTTATTGAAAAAAAGAAAAACGGGGGTTAAAGCATAAAAAGGGGGGGGAAAGAAAAACGGGGGGTTAAAAAGTTGGGGGGGGGGAAAAAACGGGGGATTTGGGGGTAATTTTTAAAAAAGGGGGGGGTTTTTAAAAATTTGGAAACTGATAAAACCCCTTTTAATTTCCCCTAAAAATACCCACCCCCCAAATACAAGCACTTACTGACCCTCCAAATATTCAGGCACTAACTAACCCTCCAAATACAAGCACTAACTGACCCTCCAAATATTCAGGCACTACTAACCCTCCAAACACCCGTAACAATTACCACTGCAAAAATAAACAGAGTATTGACTGTAACTCCAAAACTCATTTAACAATTATCAATACGATAATGAACTGAAAAATATTCCAGATATAAATATACGTATGTAACCATATTTATGCAAATGATTACATTTTCATCATTCAAAACTTTGGAAGAACTTCAGATGGAATGTGTATCTACAACCCTCCAAAATAATTCGAGTTAAAAGTTTTTGAAGAACTTCAAATGAAAGGTGTATGTACAGTACCCCCCCCAAAAAAAAGAATTAAGTTACACTTGTCACTTATTTTTTTGGTTTCTCTCTCTCTCTCTCTCTCTCTCTCTCTCTCTCTCTCTCTCTCTCTCTATTGGAGTGAGAGAGAGAGAGAGAGAGAGAGAGAGAGAGAGAGAGAGAGAGAGAGAGAGAGAGAGAGTTATAGACTCCAAATTAGAGTGAATGTCAATTAGTAAACTTAGAATCTCTCTAAGTCTTCCTCATTAGAGATAGACCCAATGCCAGAAGCTCCTAAATCGCCTGTCCCATAAGGACGTAATTAGACGCCTTACTGTGCTGGTTTACAGACAAAGCTGCAATTTGGTTATCATGTCTCTCAGTGGTTATTGTGTGCTTCCTAGGGAGAGAGAGAGAGAGAGAGAGAGAGAGAGAGAGAGAGAGAGAGAGAGAGAGAGAGAGAGGAAGAAATATATAGATATAGTTAGATAGAGATAGACATAGATACATAGATACATAGATAGATAGGTAGATAAACAGAGAGAGAGAGAGAGAGAGAGAGAGAGAGAGAGAGAGAGAGAGAGAGAGAGAGCATGGATCGCATTCTGCCAAAAAAAGAAAAAAAAACATATATATATATATATACATACATATGGCCTCTGTCTAGTTATGATTTCCCGGGTATGCTCAAACTAAACGATGCTGAGCCCTGTGTTTAGCGACGGTTAACGAGGGGATAACGATGGTTTACTTTAGAAATTGTGGCAAAGACAAAAAAAAAAAAAAAATAGAAAAATAGATAAAATATATATATGAACGAATGAAATGTTTCATACCAGTGAAATATTAAGTATGAAAAGCCGACAATGGGGGATTACCAAAAATATATATATATATATATACACACATACATGTGATAAAGGCATTCCATTTGCCGTGGGATTCGAACCCGGACCGTGAGACTGGCAGGGAGTCAGCATTCCACTGGACCGCCGATGGGCTTGTGAAATCCCTGTCCGACCGCTAATCTCGAAAGTCCGGGTTCGATTCCCGGGAGTCTAGAAGGTGGAATTATGTATATTGAATTACATGTAAGGAGTACATGATCTGATGTGTAAACAATAGCGTCTGTCCTGGGGTTAGTTTTCGCGGGATTCGAACGTGGGATGTCTTGCCCCCACTCACTAGGCCAACAGCTACTGGATTTTGGGTCCCTGAGCTATAATAGTAGCTGAGAAAATAAAGATTTTTAGCATATATATATATATATATATATATATATATATATATATATATATATATATATATATATATATATATAATATGGCGTCTTGGCTACGTCTCTTGGTTGTATATCGACTGACTTATATTTCTTTCTTGTATCTTCCCTGATGATGTGATTATGGCACGAAAGTGCACTTGGGAGCTTACCGCGTTTCATTTCCCAGTGGTCATTAAGGATATATATATATATATATATATATGTGTGTGTGTGTGTGTGTGTGTGTGTGTTACCGGACTCTGCTCTAAGTTACACCACAAGTGAAAAGTCATCTCTGGCGAGGCTACATAAATGAGAATACAACTTCACTGCAAAGGAGTCTGCGTTTCTCTGTTACATAATGCAGCGCAGCTTTGGGCCAGGCACCAGGGGACCTTACCCCATTGTTTCGTGTGACTGCCAAGGGATGTTCAGTGCGAGACGTGGACCCCCACAATACCACACAGTGAAGAGGACTTGGTTTGGTGAAGGTGCCCAAAAGAAAAATAATTATGTAATCAAACACTAATGAATTACATTAGAAACGATTACTAAATCACATTTATTTATGATTGATAAAGCTTTGATTTGCCTTGACTATAGGAAAGGTCTGTATGTATATACAGTTGGTGTCTATGAAACAGAATATTAGTCCCGGATCTTGAATATTTTTTCCTAACAATCGTTAGTCTTGTGTTGATAGGTCTCACAAAGACTTGTGTTGTTAAGTGTTAGATCTCCCAAAGTCTCGTGTTGTTAGGTGTTAGAACTCCCAAAGTCTTGTGTTGTTAGGTGTTAGGTCTCCCAAAGTCTTGTGTTGTTAGGTGTTAGATCTCCCAAAGTCTTGTGTTGTTAGGTGTTAGAACTCCCAAAGTCTTGTGTTGTTAAGTGTTAGATCTCCCAAAGTCTTGTGTTGTTAGGTGTTAGATCTCCCAAAGTCTTGTGTTGTTAGGTGTTAGATCTCCCAAAGTCTTGTGTTGTTCGGTGTTAGAACTCCCAAAGTCTTGTGTTGTTAAGTGTTAGAACTCCCAAAGTCTTGTGTTGTTAGGTGTTAGATCTCCCAAAGTCTTGTGTTGTTAGGTGTTAGATCAAAGTCTTGTGTTGTTAGGTGTTAGATCTCCCAAAGTCTTGTGTTGTTAAGTGTTAGATCTCCCAAAGTCTTGTGTTGTTAGGTGTTAGATCTCCCAAAGTCTTGTGTTGTTAGGTGTTAGATCTCCCAAAGTCTTGTGTTGTTGGGTGTTAGATCTCCCAAAGTCTTGTGTTGTTAGGTGTTAGATCTCCCAAAGTCTTGTGTTGTTAAGTGTTAGATCTCCCAAAGTCTTGTGTTGTTCGGTGTTAGATCTCCCAAAGTCTTGTGTTGTTAGGTGTTAGATCTCCCAAAGTCTTGTGTTGTTAGGTGTTAGATCTCCCAAAGTCTTGTGTTGTTAGGTGTTAGATCAAAGTCTTGTGTTGTTAGGTGTTAGATCTCCCAAAGTCTTGTGTTGTTAGGTGTTAGGTCTCTCAAATACCCTCTGGACATTTGTTATGGATCCTAAAATTGCATCATTTTCCCCTTATCTCTCACACTTAATTTGAAAGTCGAGAACAGTGATCTATGTCTAAATAATCGTTCAAACTCGGTTTTATGACAGGCTTTCGCCCCGAAGGCATTAGGCTAACCAGTAGCTGTAGGTCAGAGGTGAAGGGACGAATGAGTTAAGACACAGGAAAAAAAAAAATGTGACTTTGGAATACAGAAGGACAACATCAGTGTTATGAAAAACACAGGCATAACACTGCTATTCCTGGGGGTTTGAGTTTCCTAACGAGGTGTTGGAAAAGTACCTCACCTCCATAGCATCGAGGTCACGAATCACCCAGAGGGAAAATGTAGCATTCTCTCTCTCTCTCTCTCTCTCTCTCTCTCTCTCTCTCTCTCTCTCTCTCTCTCTCTCTCTCTCCCCCCGATGGAGGTGAAGGCTGCAGAACTCACGGGGATATTATTGATATTGGCCCTTCCATAAACGGTGCGACCAGCGAGCCAGGCCCTGGGTTAGTCTGGGTGCATCATATTCCTACTGCGTCGCCCTCCGTGCCACCTGCAGTCGACATCAACTACCTCAGGCACGTAGCATTATCATAGCCTGTAGCAGCATTATCATGGCCCATATGCAGCATTAACACGGCCTACGTACATTATTATCATAGCACATGTGCAGCATTATCATAGCCTGTAGCAGCATTATCATGGCCCATATACAGCATTAACACGGCCTACGTACATCATTATCATAGCACATGTGCAGCATTATCATAGCCTGTAGCAGCATTATCATGGCCCATATACAGCATTAACACGGCCTACGTACATCATTATCATAGCACATGTGCAGCATTATCATAGCCTATGTATATCATTACTATAGTACATATGCAGCATTATCATAGCCTACATGCATCATTATCATAGCACATATGCAGCATTATTATAGCCTACGCATATCATTATTATAGTATATATATACAGCATTATCATAGCCTACCTACACCATTATCATAGCACATATGCAGCATTGTCGTAGCACATATTTAGCGTCATCTTAGTCTACATACATCATTATTGTAGCACATATGTAGCATTATCATAGCCTACATACATCATTCTGTACAGCATACATACAGCATCATCAAAAGCTATTTTCATTATTATCATAGCTTATGTTGAGCAATGATATAATCTATATACAGTATTACCATGACCTATATTCATTAGCATAGCATCCATGCTACAATAGTACAGCCTATATACAGCATTATCATAGCATATACACTACATTACCATAACCCATATACAGCATTATTTTAGCCTATAAGAACATTGTTTTAGCCTATATTCAGCATTTTCTTAACCTATATATATCCTTAGCATGGAATTTACAAGCAGCATTTTCACAGCCTACATACAGCATTATCTCATTCCCCGTACATCAATATCATGGCCTATGTACAAGCTCAACATAGTCTATATAGAACATTATCACAGTCTTCACAATGCATGAACATATATGCAGCTTCATCATAGCTTGAACACTTCACTAACATAGCGTTATCTGCAGCATTATCATAGCCCATACCCGGCATTACCTTATTCACAGCATTGCCACAGTCAGTACACAGGGTTACCACAGCTGATACACAGCATTAACATATTTAGTGGAAAAGTTATCATAAACTAATCGCAGTCCAATATAATCAGTCCAGAACATTATCATAACCATCACTGGGGGATTATTATCTACACGGAGCATTATCATAGCCAACTGACGGCATTAGCATAACTAACACACGGCATTATCATAGCCAATACAGGGAATGAGCATAGGCGATACAAGTCATTAACATTGCCAATACGCGGCATTAACATGGTCCACGCGCGGCATTAACATAGCCAATGCACGGCATTAACATAGCCAATGCACGGCATTAATATAGGCATTGGGATGTGCATTAGCCTATCCGATATATGGCATTAGCGTAGTCAATACGTCGCATTAGCATGATCAGCACACGGCATTAACATACTCAATACACGACACTAATATAGGTAATACACAGCATTAGCATAGCCGATTGACGGCATTAGTATAGCCGATTGACGGCATTAGTATAGCCGATTCAAGGCACTAGCATAGCCGATTGACGGCATTAGTATAGCCGATTGACGGCATTAGCAGAGCCGATTGACGGCATTAGCAGAGCCGATTGACGGCATTAGCAGAGCCGATTGACGGCATTAGTATAGCCGATTGACGGCATTAACAAAGGCTTTTGATGGCATTAGTATAGCCGATTCACAGCATTATCATAGCCGATTCACGGCATTAGCACAGCTAGTATAGCTAAAGGTATTTTCTTAACGTCTACGATGGAGTAGGAGAAAGAGCTGGTAAATGCCATAGCAATTAATAGCCAATTCAGAAGGTAAATAAGACTTTTAAAAGCATTATGTGAGATGAAATAGACAGTATGATCCCAGTGTATACAGCTTAGGAAACGGAGGATCGTACATTGTAACAACCATTGTCGTACAGTTAGAAAACTTTTTATTGATGACATAGATTTACGATTCTATGAAATAGTTCTTCTTATCACTGTTTCAAAGGATGAAATTAGGTATTATCAACTCCTACAACAATACATTATTTTTTAGTGATTAGGTTTGAAAAAGGGATTATTGCTGCATTTTCGATTTCTCGAAAGTAGAGAGGTGAAAGCGATTACTGAGGGTGTAAGTGTTGGTTCCAGTGTTGTGTCGACGATTCGTGTGACAGCTGCAGTGGTTCGTGTGTCAGTAACAATTTGAATTATGTTTTTTTCGTGAGTAAGACTAGAAATTCCACAGTAAGCTCAAGACCGAACCAGCACAATGAATAGTTCTTTGGGTTCTCAAAAAACAAAATCCACATTTCACACCTACTCACAAAGATATTGGCCAGATATTTCAATACCCCATTGGTAAAACATGAAGTTCTTATCATTCCCGTTTTCTTCCCGTATGTTCACACCTCTCATTGAAGTCCAGACTGAACATTCACGTCTCCAGGGCTGAGTGAAGGGGTGGGGTAACCCCAGATCCCCAGCGAAAGGCCAAGGATAGGTTAAGATAATGTCTAGACCCAACTGACATCATCACATGATATCATACAGGTCAAAAGTCTGATATATTCTGATGCCATTTGAGTCCTTAATGACATACCGAGTTACGTTTCGAAAATCCCATGAGATGTCTGTGGACTTGTGACCTAACAAGCATATAGAAAGTCTACGGATATCAGATGCCACATTTCACTAGCAAGTCTTCCGCGTTGCCAAACCCTCCCCCACACACATTTCACCACCACAAGGAAGCATATTCCACACAATTATTAACTTGAGTGTTAATTATCAACATGAGGAATGTTAAATTACCCAAAAGATAACAGTTAGTTTTTAAAGTTTAAAGTCTTTTTTTAAAGGCAAAGACGAGTTACTTTAAGTCTCTTCCTTCTTCTAGTGTGTTCACGCTAAGTTTGGGTCACTTTTCACGCTAAGTTTGGGTTACTTTTGACCTTAAACTGAAGAACGGTTTTACTCACACTTTATCCTTTGACTTAGTATGGCTAGTGTGTCCTGTTCCCAGGTACCCATTTTTATCAACCAACCCATCCACGGGTGGATGAACAGCTGGATTGACTGTGGACCGACTGCCGTAACTAGGATTCGAACCTATGCGCTCGACCCTGCGCGGTGTCCGTGAATGCGTCACGGTCAGGAACGCTGTACTTGCCCTCTCATCAATCCCTGTTTCATCGTCTCTCGAGGTCTATTCTGTAACCCACCTTGTATGGT
>NC_092235.1:20256235-20261235 GCF_036320965.1 Panulirus ornatus
CTCTCTCTCTCTCTCTCTCTCTCTCTCTCTCTCGTGTGTGTGTATATATAAACAGATCAATGTCATGGCTGGGGTTAGTAATGTATACACACACACACACACACACACACACACAATGAGGTGGTAATCTAAACATATATACATAGATAGCTATAGTTACTATACATGGCAATAGAATGAGTTAGAGGACTAGATGTATTATGTGTGGAGATGGATAGGTAGATAGATAGATAGAGATAGATAGATAGATAGATAGAGAGAGAGAGAGAGAGAGAGAGAGAGAGAGAGAGAGAGAGAGAGAGAGAGAGAGTCTTTTTTTTCCACGTATATCCTCTTGTTCTGCTGTGGCAGAGAGAGAGAGAGAGAGAGAGAGAGAGAGAGAGAGAGAGAGAGAGAGAGAGGGGGGCAGGTCAGGCAATACGTCACTGATGATCTCTGGCGATAGTGTCGACCATGGCACCGACCTGCAGTATTTATCTAGAGCCATTTTTGTCCACCGCCAACTTTCCCCGGGTGTGAGAGAGAGAGAGAGAGAGAGAGAGAGAGAGAGAGAGAGAGAGAGAGAGAGAGAGAGAGAGAGAGAGAGAGAGAGAGAGAGAGAGAGAGAGAGAGGTGGCGGCTTTGTGAAGAGTGGCTTTTTGTTGCTGTTGTTGCTATTGTAGTTGTAGCAATGCGTCGTAGACACGACCGTAGAATTGTCGTAGATCCTGTGTGTAAGTAGCAATCGTTAGTTGAAGTAGATGTAACAAGGGGCAAGTGAGGTGTGTGTGTGTGTGTGTGTGTGTGTGTGTGTGTGAGGTGTGTGTGTGGTGTGTGTGTGTGTGGTGTGTGTGGTGGGAGCAGGTTAGCAGCGGGCTTTTTACTCGTGTGAGAATTCGCGGGACTGTGGTGTAAACAGAGGCCCCAGTACGTGTGAATCTTTATGGATCTGATGTAAACAAGACTTGCACGTCTGTGTGTGTGTGTGTGTGTGTGTAGAGCATAAGTGAGGAGAGACAATAGCCACAAAAGGCTCCTGTTGCATCTATATCTCCAAGAAATTAACCTTTATAACAAAACTATTGAAAACCTTCCTTTCGTATTAACCAATTAGAACCGAACTCGTCCCTCCACACTAGCCAATCAGAAGTGACCGCATCGGAACCGATAGATGGGTACAAGAAAACCGATAGATGGGAAGAAGATAGAATAATTTCTATCAGCTAAATGTCATTTTCTATCGTCAATAGATAATAATCTATCCGACCCTTGTCTCTTGATGGCAAGTAGCGAATGGAATGATGGACTTGTCGTCTCAAGGGGAGGACCTGGCTGTGGTGGTTGTGGCGACTCTGTGGTGAAGTTGTGGTGGTAGGAACTGAGCTCAGAGGGAGCTGCCCGAAGTGGTAGGCTGACTTGGCTCTCTCTCTCTCTCTCTCTCTCTCTCTCTCTCTCTCTCTCTCTCTCTCTCTCTCTCTCTCTCTCAGCGGGAGAGGGAGACATGTGCGTGACCAGACAGGGGAACTGTACGAGAGGGTTAAAATATTCAGTGTTATCCAGGACTGAGAGATCTACGCATTCATGGTCCCGAAGATGATGAGGGAGGAGGTCTCTCCTCTCTCTCTCTCTCTCTCTCTCTCTCTCTCTCTCTCTCTCTCTCCTCATCGCCTCATAACAGCTGCTTTCCACCAGTCTCCTCCTGCCTCATCACCTCATAACAGCTGTCAATTCACTCATTCTTCGATTCGTTGTCTTATATTTCCAAATTTTGTCCCAGGACTCGACAATTATTTATTTACCTACTTCAAGTGCTTTCGAAATATACAATGTAAAGTACTTAAGTCATTTGGGTCAGTTCTTCGTATGATATGAGGAAATGTATAATGTATAATAATCCGAGTCAGCTGTATGATCATTGTATCTACAAAACGATTTAAGGTCAGCGGTATATAAGATGAAACCATTAAGAGAAGAAAGGAAAAATCAAAATAAAAAAGAAATCTCCTTCACCCATGATTGCCCAAATAAACATTTTTTTTTTTTAATTTTCCAAAAGAGGGAACAGAGAAGGGGGCCAGGTGAGGATATTCCCTCAAAGGCCCAGTTCTCTGTTCTCAACGCTACCTCGCTAACTTGGGAAATGGCGAATAGTATGAAAGAAAAAAAGATATATATATATATATATATATATATATATATATATATATATATATATATATAATATATATATATATATATATATATATATATATATATATATATATATATATATATATATATCATTTAAAATCAAGGGCAGAATTGAGAGGTAACATATTAAAAAAGAAAATCCATTGATAGCAGAGTATAGACATAGACGGTATATAGACTTATATCAAGGTGTCCTATATTTCCAGAACGAAACCCTAGCATATATGAAGGCAACATTCGAGATCAGAGTTAACTGGGCATTTTCTACGCTTGTTCAAGCTTCTGCGCAGGATTAAGCTGTAAGGGCGTAATTCCCAGTAAACACGCACGTTGAACCCTACTCTCTCTCTCTGACCGTCGGATGAATAGAGCAAGGAGCATAGCTCTTATGACAGGTTACCATTGGTAGCATTATAGCATCAGACGTATCGTATGCCATTCTCCAGACCCACAAATGCCACATATGAATCCAAATATGTCACACACGTTATGTAGCACTTCATCTACACATCCTCTGCCACTTCTGAAACCACACTGCACCTCCCCAGCCTGATGTTATGTACATGCCTTCACCCTCTCAATCACTTCTCTGCCAAACAACTCAACAAAGACACTCAACAAGCATATACCTCTGACGTTTGAATGTATATATATGTATGTATATTTGATTTTGTACATTTATGTTTCCCACGGAGAGGGTTAGCGCCAAGAACAGACGAAGAAATGGCCTCAGTCACTCTATGTATCATGTATAATGCACCGCAAAATCACAGCCTCCTTATTGACAGCCAGGCCCTACTGACATCTCTTTGGTTTCCCTGCTTGAAACGCCCTGACTCAGTCCATTGCTAGCACGTCTCTCCCCTGTATACCACATCGTTCCAGTTCATTCTTATCTCACTGCACACTTGACACCCTCCTCTTATGTTCAGGCCCTGAGCACTCAAAACCGTTCTCTGTCTATCCTTTTGTCTTCAGACTACAGTCTTTCTCGTCTCTGCAAGACCCTTGCATTCATCATCCATCACCCTACCCATAAAGAGATCAAACAGCCGCGGTGACATCATACTACCCCCGCTGGAAACCCACCTTCGCCTGAAACCACTTCCTCTCTTCCCTTCCTTCTCGCATATACGTCACATACCTTTTTTGATAAAGATTTTTCATTGCTTCCATAATATATATATATATATATATATATATATATATATATATATATATATATATATATATATATATATATATATATATATATATATATATATTAACTTGTATTAACTTTCTAAAATGGGAAACAGAAGAAGGAGTCACGCGGGGAGTGATCATCCTCCTCGAAGGCTCAGAGTGGGGTGCCTAAATGTGTGTGGATGTAACCAAGATGTGAAAAAAGGAGAGATAGGTAGTATGTTTGAGGAAAGGAACCTGGATGTTTTGGCTCTGAGTGAAACGAAGCTCAAGGGTAAAGGGGAAGAGTGGTTTGGAAATGTCTGGGGAGTGAAGTCAGGGGTTAGTGAGAGGACAAGAGCAAGGGAAGGAGTAGCAATACTCCTGAAACAGGAGTTGTGGGAGTATGTGATAGAATGTAAGAAAGTAAATTCTCGATTAATATGGGTAAAATTGAAAGTTGATGGAGAGAGGTGGGTGATTATTAGTGCATATGCACCTGGGCATGAGAAGAAAGTTCATGAGAGGCAAGTGTTTTGGGAGCAGCTAAATGAGTGTGTTAGCGGTTTTGATGCACGAGACCGGGTTATAGTGATGGGTGATTTGAATGCAAAGGTGAGTAATGTGGCAGTTGAGGGAATATATATATATATATATATATATATATATATATATATATATATATATACAGAGAGAGAGAGAGAGAGAGAGAGAGAGAGAGAGAGAGAACTACTTCAAGAATCCAGTAATATCTGTCATAGCAAATGGTCTAATTACCTTAGTGGGATGAGGTCTTCTCTAGACCAAGATCTAATGATCATTACAGTTCAACTAGGTCATATAACGAGCCATAAGAAGCTAAACTACTTGTGTAAGAGACTCGTACGAGCTATTTACACAGATAACACCATCTCATCCCTCGGGTTAATTGGACAGACTGGTTCAGAACCTGTATATAACGTAATTGTCGAAATGTTCTTACGTAAGCTTAACCACAAGCCGCTCAGAACGGAGGATTTTGCTGGTTTACCTTCGCGTGTGTTATTTCGTATTTGTAACTGCACGTTTTTCGACGAGGCTCGGTAGGGCGTCCATCTCTGGTGTGTGTGTGTGTGTGTGTGTGTGTGTGTGTGTGTGTGTGTGTGTATATATGTGTGTGTGTGTGTATGTGTGTATGTGTGTGTGTGTGTATGTGTGTGCGTGTGTGTCCTTGGTGCGTATGTATGTGTATTTGTGTGTGTGTGTGTGTGCTCTCTCTCTCTCTCTCTCTCTCTCTCTCTCTCTCTCTCTCTCTCTCTCTCTCTCTCCCCGTACAAAATACGTCAAATGCTCAATTTTCTTTATCCTGTGTTTAGCAATTTTCTGACGGAGCAGAATTAAACAATCAGAAACCAGTAGTTCGAGACGGGACGTGTCTCTCTCCCCCCCTCCTCCCCCATCCCCCTTTTTCGTTAATCATGGTCCCATCTCGTTGATCATGGTCCACCGTCGTCGTTGATCACAGCCCTCGTCTTCGTTG
The DNA here is from genome assembly GCF_036320965.1 of Panulirus ornatus. Taxonomy (NCBI): domain Eukaryota; kingdom Metazoa; phylum Arthropoda; class Malacostraca; order Decapoda; family Palinuridae; genus Panulirus; species Panulirus ornatus. Next base: position 20,261,088 of record NC_092235.1, read on the forward strand.
ATCATAGTCCCATTATTGACAGTTCTGAACCCTTCTCTTCGTTAATCACTCCACCCCTTTTTCGTTAATCGCGACCCAGTCTTCGTGGATCACGACCCCCCCCCCCCGTCTTCGTTAATCATGACTACCTGTGCATTAATCACACGCC
>NC_092235.1:20266235-20303735 GCF_036320965.1 Panulirus ornatus
CGTCGTACTCAAGGGTCGTACCATCGTTCTTAAGGGCACGTACCGTGTTTCCCAAGGGCCGTACCATGTCATGACCAGAGACTGTACCATTGTTCTCAAAAGGGTTCGTACCGTCGTACCGTCATGCTCAAGGATCCGTACCATACATGGAAATAGCCCAGGATCCTAACGGTACATATCATACATCTTGTAGAATGGTACTACATGATCATTCACCAATTTCCAAAAAGGATTACTTACATTGCCCAGTTCCACCTGTCCAAATGAACGTCTCCCTGTCAGATCTTTCGTCCCGTCTGTCCAGAGCGACGGACGAAGGCCTGGTCCCGTCTATAGACAGGGGGCGCAAGAACTGTCTGTGCTTTCGCTCACCTAGAAAGACAATATATAGTATCGATTTTTGGATTGATATTTTTTCCTCATAGATAGATAGATAGATGGATAGATTATTAGATATGGGTAGATAGCAGGGCTAAAACTATAGTACTTCATTTTATTCAACCTTTATTGTGTGTATGAATTGTCATTCACTTTATTCATATCTACGTTTCTTGATTCAATTTGTCCATTTTCAGGAAAAAAAGAGAATCCATATCTAGTAAAATCTATATATATAAAATGTTTATACAAATGTTTATAAAATTTATATATATATATATAAAATGTTTATACAACAGTAGGGAAAAACATTTCTAAGAATATTTAAGTCAATTTCAAGTTTTCTCAACCTTATATGTGTGAACTGAGGGTCATTGTATGGTTTGACTGTACACCTGCATTAAACATAGATATTAACATTAACCATCTCGTGTACCACCACTTGGTCACATACATTAACAAGACAGGCGTTAAATCAACATCTCTGTAACATCACCCGTTCAAAGTTCAGGCGCTCAAAACGCATATCAACCGAAGCCATCACACTACGTCAAACTGGTCACTACTCATCATACAGGAAGGAAAGCTGTCTCTGTCTTGCTCTCTTGGTAAAGCCTGGCCAAGTGTTTGAGGGTTTTCATCCCCGCAGCCCGGGCTAAGACCAGACTGCTGGATTGGGTCATTAGCTAAACCCTCCCTTCCCTTCCCCCTTCCCTTCCTTTCCCTTTCCCCACTTTATTTTGATACAAAAATGATCAAGGACATTTTTTTTTAAACGAGAAACTCAGCGCACACGTAATACATTAATAGATTTTGCTTAAAACGCCACAGAGAGTCCTTCCCCTCCCCCCCTTTATTTTGATACAAAAATGATCAAGGACATATTTTTTTAAACGGGGAACTCAACGCACACGTAATACATTGATCGATTTTGCTAAAAACGCCATAGAGAGTAGATACCTTTCAAACTCTGAGGATCTTGTGTTTGATCGGTGGTAACTGAATATTCTATGAGAGATAGATGTGTTTTGTTACCTGTCAATCCATTAGATTAATTCATCTGAATAATTTTTAGAAACCTTTCAGATAATTTTTTCTGTATCATTCTATATTTCAGTTTTGCTATTCAAGGATTTCTGAATATGGATTGTCAAGTCAAAAACGTAGACTTTGGTGGGTACAATGAATGATCCGTACGTCTTTCGTAACGTTTCAACTCGTGCACAAGCCACCTTGAAGGCGAGTGAATAAGATAGATAGACAGAGGTCCGCCTATCCGAAGCCCTGTCCTCTTCTCGAACATGGCACCATGTTCCTCCTTAGCCAGTCGTCTACCATGGTCCATGGCACCTCCTCCTTGTGTTCTGTTACCATTGTATTCGCAGCTATAGAGACCCATCGTATGAAAACCCTCACGGTTCCTGGTCACTTTTTCCTCCGTTTATGTGGGCAGCTTCCAAGGCTTTCCTTACCCATTTGCTCAATCCTTCATGTATCATTTCATCTCTTTGGTACTTAGGTAAGAAGGCATACCCGTATTTAATGTCTATTGATGACGTACATAAGCTTAACTTTGTACCAGTCCTTTTGGCCATAACTCACCCTGTTTTTTGTTTTTTTTTCCCTAGAGTAAATAGCTGTACCTTGCTCATTACAAACACGCATTTTTTGTTAGTCTTTTTGAGTGTTTTTCCTATTTCTTGCTGGAAGAACAAAAAAAGCAGTGGAAAAGGGAGATACAGAGTGCAAAAAATGGGATTCTGATATAGCTCTTCGTTCGTTGTGAAATAAGAAAGAAAAAAAAAATTCCACAAAATCCAGACTCCACAATACTTATCATTCAGGACGTGTTTTATACCCATAATGAGTTTGTAGCTCATAATATTTTGTTTTATTAGTTTAATTAGCTATAAAAACTTGGCAGCCATAAATATTGAAGGCGACAATGCGAAAGTAGAATGAGTTGGTATGAATTAATAAGTCTCATGGTAAGCGTTGGGCAAAAGGGTCATGGAGTTTATATTATATTTCTGGGAATTCTTGTGTTCGGTTCTTAGGTGTTTGTGTGTGTGTGTGTGTGATAACTATTTGTGTGTCGCGAGAACAGAATTTTACACCCATGTTGCCTGTCTCTGAACCTTGTGAACATATACTATGTCTTTGCTCTTGTGTACACACACACACACACACACACACAGAACAGATAGGTAATTACAAAAAAATATTAATTACAATGAACTTGGTAATTGACACTGAACTAGGTAATTCCGCAAACTAGATGGAGAAGACAATGTCCAACAAACAAAAACAAAAACACACACACAAAAAAAAGATATTAACTAGATGGAGAAGACAATATCCAGCAAACAAAAACAAAGACACACACACACACACACACACACACACACACACACACACACACACACAAACACAAAAGAATATTAAACCCCTGAAGTCAAAACCCAAATATCGAGACAGTTATGCATTCAAAGAGGGAAGTTCATGCACTGGTTTTATGAAATGTTTGTTTTAACAAATAAACCCGGATTAAATTAACCGGGATTAACTTTGTTAACCCTGGAACTTAAAAATGGGGATCAGCCTTTACTCCAGGTTAAATTACTGGGATATATATATATATATATATATATATATATATATATATATATATATATATATATATATATATATATATATATATATAGTGAAAGATTTGAGATACATTTTTTCTAACTGTATTTAACGTGCAATGTAAAAGGATCAACCCTGCCACATACGGGTAACAATGTGTGTTGTGGTGCCTCACAGGACCACATAGTGTCGAGCAGTGCCACATACTGAAGCCCAGCACAACATGCTGACACCTAGCACAACATACTGATGCTCAGCACACTATACTGACGCCTAGCACAACATACTGACGCCGCCTAGCACGCTATACTGACTGATAGTACAGCATATTGACACGCCTTGCACAACATACCGACACCATTACATAGTGACGCCCAGAAGGACACGGTGGCACCCAGCAGTGCACAGTGGCACCTAGTAGTACAAAATAGCTCCCAGCAGTACACATTGTCACCCAGCAGTGAACAGTGGCACCCAGCAGTACACATTGTCACCCAGCAGTGAACAGTGGCACCCAGCAGTACACAGTGGCACCCAGCAGTACACATTGTCACCCAGCAGTGCACAGTGTCACCCAGCAGTACACAGTGGCACCCAGCAGTACACATTGTCACCCAGCAGTACACAGTGTCACCCAGCAGTACACAGTGGCACCCAGCAGTACACATTGTCACCCAGCAGTACAGAGTGTCAACCAACTGTACACAGTGGCACCCAGCAGTACACATTGTCACCCAGCAGTGAACAGTGGCACCCAGCAGTGAACAGTGGCACCCAGCAGTGAACAGTGGCACCCAGCAGTACACATTGTCACCCAGCAGTGAACAGTGGCACCCAGCAGTGAACAGTGGCACCCAGCAGTGAACAGTGGCACCCAGCAGTACACATTGTCACCCAGCAGTGAACAGTGGCACCCAGCAGTGAACAGTGGCACCCAGCAGTGAACAGTGGCACCCAGCAGTACACAGTGTCACCCAGCAGTGAACAGTGTCATCCAGCAGTACACCCAACACCTAGTTTAATCATTGTCGACCGCTTTGCCCTTGCCACAAGCTGTTGTCCACACACACACATTTAACCACCTGAGCCATTCAACACGATGGTACGACCACTGAACATGGCTGCACGACCCTTGACCATGACGGTACGACCTATGGACACGACGGTACGAGCCTTGGAGTTCCTTCAACGGACCTCGTCAAGGATCAGGTCAAAGAGCAAGGCCATTATACCCAAGGGTCGTGCCTCTGGGCCTCAAAGGTCGTACTTCGTGCTTCAGGGGTCGTACCGTCGTACTCAAGAGGTCGTAACACCATCGACCTGAAGAAGAAGGTGGTGCCAGAGAGTGTAAACAAAACCTCGCCTGTACAATCTTGGCGCTCAAGAAAAATACGTACCAGGAGTTTAAAATACGAGTCCATTTGCGTGCGTTGAAAAGTACTACGCCAGCAGGTGTCAACGTTCCCAGTCGGGGCCGCTGGCGACGGGTGGTGGCGAATACCTTCAGCGACCGACCGACGCGCCATCTGCGTTCGCTGACAACCCGTTCGCGACTTTACATCCGAGAGAATTGTTTACCTTTTGACTCTACCCGTCTTTAAGTACGATGTTATGATCCATGATCACAAAGGTACGACCTTTAGGGGCGATTTGTGCGTATATATATATATATTAGACTTTATAGCCCTTTCCTGCGTCAGCGAGGTAGCGGCAGGAACAGACGAAGGAAGGCCGCATTCGTTCACATCCATATTCTAGCTGTCATGTGCAATGTGTCGAAGCCACAGCTCCCTATCCACAATCAGGCCCCACAGCTTTCCATGGTTTATCCTGGATGCTTTACAGGCTTTGAATGAATCCACTGACAGTCCGTCGACCTTAGTATACCACATCGTCCCAATTGACTCTATCCTGCGCACGCCTTTCACCCTTCTGCATGTTCAGGCCCCGATCGCTCAAAGTCTATTTTCACTCCATCCTTCCACCTCCAGTTCGGTCTCTCACAATCCTAAAACACTTCATTTCCTCCAGGTTCTCCCCTCATTCAAACACACACAACCCATCTTGTCCCGCCTCTCTTGTAACCCCTCTTTATCTTACATGTATTCACATTCGCTCTCAGCGTTCTACTCTCACATACTCTCTCATGTTTAGACATTAGCTTTTGCCACTTCTCACCAGAGTCTGCCACTAGAGCTGTGACGTATGCGTTGGATTTCGTCGAAGCAGGACAGAATATAACATCTGTTTTCAGACCTTAATGTTTCCAACTCGAATTCAGATGTAAAAGAGATTCAATGCCTCATCTCAAACCCTTTACTGACCAGTTGTATAAGCTGCTATCCACCTGACCCTCAGGAAAATACCTTTGAAATATAGTCGTATAATCGGAGGAATTTACTATGCGTCATGTGGAGTATCAACACCTGTGTGTTGTTTTGAGTTATCAGCTGACCTCCGACTCATCGTAAAATGGAAGGATGTATCTTAAACGAGCTGGTTAGGGTGAGGTTTAAGGACAGTTGATACTGGCGTTTGAACGAGTGACGATGAGTACCAAGTTATTAGCAATAATGTGCTAGATTATTATCAGTTAGAAAGACTTGTATAACTAAGTTACATTAAGAGGCGTCAGTGTCGATATATCATCGCCTATCCGAGACATCTTCAGCGCCTTCTTCAGGTGTTAAGGATGAGTGCCAAGGGCACAGGTATACACCCTCACGTTGTGTGTATGGATGATGGCACATCTCTTCTAAACAATTGTTGCCTCGTGTGAGTTACATGTGCCACGAGTCCTTCTCATGAATATGTGACTTTATTATCAACATTTTAAAAGCAATTACCGCCAATTTTTTCTTTATCTTAAAATCCATCGTTCTTTTAAGGAGAGTAAAAGGAAATGGTGGTATTATCGTTTTACAAATATTTCGATAGATTTTGTGTATGGTTTCTCAATGTTTTTGAGAATCCCAGATTAATTCCCTAAAACCAGATGATGGGCCCCAGATTAGCTCCCTAAAACCAGATGATGGGCCCCAGATCAACTCCCTAAAAACACACGTTGGTGCTCCAGATTAGCTCCCTAAAAACAGATATTGGGGCTCCAGATGAGCTCCCTAAAATCCAGATGGTGGGTCCCAGTTCAACTCTCTAAAAAACCAGATAATGGGTCCCAGATGCGATCCCTAAAACCCAGATGGTGGGTCCCAGTTCAACTCCCTAAAAAACAATTGTTGGCCGCTAGACTAGTTCCCTAAAAACCAGATGTCGGGCCCTAGATTATCCACCTAAAAACCAGATGTTGGCCCCTAGATTCGCTCCCTAAAAAACCAGATGTTGGCCCATAGATCATCCACCTAAAAACCAGATGTTGGCCCCTAGATTATCCACCTAAAAACCAGATGTCGGACCCTAGATTATCCACCTAAAAACCAGATGTTGGCCACCTTGAATCATCCCCCTCAAAATCAAATATTGGTGACAAAAAATCCTTATGGAAATACAAACACTCATTTGATGGAATGGGGGTCACAGGATATTCCTCATTCACCTTTTATTTATTTGACCCAAGAATGGGGGTCACAGGACATCCTTATTTAGCTTATTTGCCCCACACACGACCAACATGACATGACCCTCCCTCCCTCCCCTCAATCTATTTTGGCCCCTTGGACGTGTGTCGTAAACCATCTTCGGTGTCTCTCTACTCTATAACAAAGTTATACTATCGTAAATATATATAATATATATATATATATATATATTTATATATATATTGTATTAATTACACAATGGTAATACAAGGTTTCTGTTATGATGGGAGGGTAAAGGTTTGACAGACGACCGGAGGTTTGAACAGGATACATAGTGGCGATGTGTATGTGATCCACTGTGTTGTTGGTGTCTGTTGATTGCCAGCACTTTGTGTGTGTGTGTGTGTGTGTGTGTGTGTGTGTGTGTGTGTGGAGGGGGAAGGTGGGGGATATGTGTTAGCGGCAGTAAGCATCAATTTGTAGTCATTCTTGTGTGCTGTATATTTTTTTTTCCCTCTACGTCAAAGATAACTTCTTTTGGAGTGAGTTAGATTGTCGAGAAAATTATTAAGTGTGTGTGTATGTGTGTGTGTGTGTGTGTGTGTGTGTGTGTGTGTGTGTGTGTGTGTGTAGGTAAGACGACAAGGAAACGTAAAAGATGACAAAGTGTCGAGCGCCTACGTATATTTACATCACCAGGACTGAGTGTAGATACAGAGAACCCGTATCATAATACACCAGCTGCCACCCGGAGGGGGGGGGGGGGGGAAGCGAATGAATTAAGAAACAGGTGAAGGGATCAAGGGCACAGGTCACCCTCGGCCACCTCACCTCTCTCAAGTTACAACTTCAAGTTAACATCTGTTCAGGGAAACATATCCAACATTATTATTTTTTTCCCACTTTTAATGTTATCTGATTTATATAAACCAACATTTTGATTCACCTTATCTCTTCTATGTTTGGTAAGAGATGAGTCATCAATATTATTTATCCATAACTGAGTTAATGTATGTGATAACCTTAACACTGGTCCAGTTAAATGTGATGATCAAAGAACTCAATCCTGTAGTTGACCATCTCAAAGTCTCTGGTCATCGAGTGTGACCTGTAACCTCATCCCTTTACCTATTTCTTCATCCGTTGCCGCCTTCCCCCCATATATATATATATATATATTTTTTTTTTTTTTTTTTCAAACTATTCGCCATTTCCCGCGTTAGCGAGGTAGCGTTAAGAACAGAGAACTGGACCATTGAGGGAATATCCTCACCTAGCCCCCTTCTCTGTTCCTTCTTTTGGAAAATTAAAAAAAATTGAGAGGGGAGGATTTCCAGCCCCCCGCTCCCTCCCCTTTTAGTCGCCTTCTACGACACGCAGGGAATACGTGGGAAGTATTCTTTCTCCCCTATCCCCAGGGATAATATATATATATATATATATATATATATATATATATATATATATATATATATATATATATATATATATATGTGTGGCGGGATGGCGACGGAAATGGATGAAGGCAGCAAGTATGAATATGTAGATGTGTATATATGTATATGTCTGTGTATGTATATGTATGTATGCGTTGAAATGTATAGGTATGTATATGTGCACGTGTGGGCGTGTATGTATATACATGTGTGTGTGGGTGGGTTTGGCCATTCTTTTCGTCTGTTTCCTTGCGCTACCTCGCTAACGCGGGAGACAGCGACAAAGTATAATATATATATATATATATATATATATATATATATATATATATATATATATATATATATATATTCAGAGACGAAAGACTTTCATTTATTTATATTCCCTTGAGAAAGCGGACCTCCGCTTTTCGACGTCGCTCACTGAGGCCAAGGAAGAGGTCTCTCCCCACCTTCCCACACCAGGCCTCAGAGATCGATTAAAATACATTAAGAGAAAGAGACAACAACGCCATCGGCGGCAGCGGCTGCGGCAGGCAGAGACGCCCGCAGCGGTGGCGGCAGCGGTGGCGGTGGCGGCAGCCCTACTCCCACACAGACACAGACACACACAATAGTCGCCGCTCCAGTTATAAAACATTATTTCCTCAAGGATCGTCACGGCTCTGGTGGTAATCATCCTCCAGGGGGGACCAAAAAAAAAAGGTGTGTCGGAAGTCGGCTTGGGCAGTAGAGGCTAGTATGGTGCAAGATTCTTGAGGGGAAGTCCGGTGGTTTTTCTCCCCTTCTGTGCGAGAGATCTGGGTCCAGACGGTATAGCGTCGCCTTGACTTTCCGACGGAAGGGCCGCTCGTTCCGTTCCAGGGGTCCGGTCTAGCATAGTAGTACCGTTCCAGGGGTCCAGTCTAGCACAGTAGTACCGTTCCAGGGGTCCGGTCTAGCACAGTTGTTCCGTTCCAGGGGTCCGGTCTAGCACAGTTGTTCCGTTCCAGGGGTTTGGTCTATTACAGTCGTTCCGTTCCAGGGATCCGGTCTAGCACAGTTGTTCCGTTCCAGGGGTCCGGTCTAGCACAGTCGTTCCGTTCCAGGGGTCCGGTCTAGCACAGTCGTTCCGTTCCAGGGGTCCGGTCTATCACAGTCGTACCGTTCCAGGGGTCCGGTCCAGCACAGTCGTTCCGTTCCAGGGGTCCGGTCTAGCACAGTCGTCCCGTTCCAGGGGTCCGGTCTAGCACAGTCGTTCCGTTCCAGGGGTCCGGTCTAGCACAGTCGTTCCGTTCCAGGGGTCCGGTCTAGCACAGTCGTTCCGTTCCAGGGGTCCGATCGAGCACAGTCTGTCCGTTCCAGTGTTTGCTGTAGCACAGTCGTCCCATTCCAGGGGTCCCGTCTAGCACCACCGTTTCGTTCCAGGGGGTCCAGTCTAGCGCAATCATCCCGTTCCAGCATATGTCTTCCTTCTAGTTCAGCTAAAGTGCAGAAGACGACGAACTTTCCATCCTAACTACCCTCCATCTTACCACTCCACACTTCTATCCTTCACTTCTCTATCCTCAACATCCACAAGAACTATTTTAAGTTATTTTCCTAAGAAACAGATTTTGTATCAACTGAAACCAGATAGACCAAAAAAGATAGAAATCTTCGCACCCCATTAATGAGGTGATTTCACCCATTTCCTACCCACATTCCCCTATTTTTCTTCACCTCCCCCTTAACCCATTCATCCTATCATATTTACCTCAGTATAATCGTAACTTCCAGTTAAAGTGGTTAAAGTGGAGTGCATTTACAACCTCGTCTATGCTTACTGCGGCACAGCATTAAGCATGGAAGGGATATTTGTCCTTTATGCTTACTCTAACACAGCAGTCAGCATCATGAGGGCATTGCAACACAGATCTTAGTATCAAGTCGTGATTAGTCCTTTATGCTTACTCTAACACAGCAGTCAGCATCATGAAGGCATTGTAACACAGCACTTAGTATCAAGTCGTGATTAGTCCTTTATGCTTACTCTTAACACAGCAGTCAGCATCATGAAGGCATTGTAACACAGCACTTAGTATCAAGTCGTGATTAGTCCTTTATGCTTACTCTAACACAGCAGTCAGCATCATGAAGGCATTGCAACACAGCACTTAGTATCAAGTCGTGATTAGTCCTTTATGCTTACTCTAACACAGCAGTCAGCATCATGAAGGCATTGTAACACAGCACTTAGTATCAAGTCGTGATTAGTCCTTTATGCTTACTCTAACACAGCAGTCAGCATCATGAAGGCATTGCAACACAGATCTTAGTATCAAGTCGTGATTAGTCCTTTATGCTTACTCTTAACACAGCAGTCAGCATCATGAAGGCATTGTAACACAGCACTTAGTATCAAGTCGTAATTAATCACCGTAAGCAAAGCCCTAGTGATTAATATTTCATTCAAGTCGATTTTGATCAATTTAATCAATCTTTATCAGGTCACTCATTTAGTACGTGATGCTGAGTAAGTAATTGATCTGATTACTGGGCTGTGTTAGAATTAAAAACCTGGCTGTATTAGAATTAATCACCTGGTTGTGTTACAATTAATCACCTGGTTGTGATACAATTAATCACCTGGCTGTGTTAGAATTAATCACCTGGCTGTGTTACAATTAATCACCTGGTTGTGATACAATTAATCACCTGGCTGTGTTACAATTAATCACCTGGTTGTGATACAATTAATCACCTGGTTGCGTTAGAATTAATCACCTGGTTGCGTTACAATTAATCACCTGGCTGTGTTACAATTAATCACCTGGCTGTGTTACAATTAATCACCTGATTACGTTAGAATTAATCTCCTGGTTGCGTTACAATTAATCACCTGGTTGTGTTACAATTAATCACCTGGTTGTGATGCAATTAATCACCTGGTTGCGTTAGAATTAATCACCTGATTGCGTTACAATTAATCACCTGGTTGTGATGCAATTAATCACCTGGCTGTGTTACAATTAATCACCTGGCTGTGTTACAATTAATCACCTGGCTGTCTTAGAATTAATCACTAGGATATATTAGGATTGATCATCAAGCCAGGCCTAATAAGGTCCCCAATACGAACAATATAATCTTGATCTTGATCAAAATAATCCTGAACCTGACTGCTATAATCTTGCGATCGGTTATACAACACTTACCGATGCCGATGCGTCGGGTGTCGCCAGGGACCCGATAGATCGGTAGTGGTGCTTCAGCCGACATGTCGGCGGGGCCAACACAGCGTTCGTGACCTTAACACAGCGACCGTGACCTTAACACAGCGACCGTGACCTTAACACAGCGTCCGTGACCTCAACACTGCGTCTGTGACCTCAACACTGCGTCTGTGACCTCAACACAGCGTCCGTGACCTTAACACAGCGTCCGTGACCTTAACACAGCGTCCGTGACCTTAACACAGCGTCCGTGACCTTAACACAGCGTCCGTGACATTAACACAGCGTCCGTGACATCAACACAGGGTCTGTGGCCTTAACACAGCATGCGATTATGTACCAGGACACTATTAGCCATAGCATAGCGTCTGGCTATTCTCTCCTATGTTTAACACTTTTAACAAAGCTCCTATAACCGTGTTACAGGTCTCAACCGAGCCTATATAAGGTGTAAACAATTTACAAATTTTCAGATCCCAGCACAAGTACACCCTCTCACCTCTATGTTAGGTTTACACTGAGACCATCCGTCGTAGTGGCAAGTTACTACGACAACACATTAATTACGTCTTCACTTTCATGTTAATTATAGCGCTAGGATTATCAGTAATTAGAGGAGATGAAACCGGTACCAGGAACTGAAGGGTTAAAAGGTAGTGACCCTCCATCAATAACAATAGAATGCTCTCACGCAAAAATCCCCTTCCTCCTCCTCCCCTTTCAGAGAGCGAACAGTATTTCTCTCTACGACAGCCAGAGGGACTTGTCAGCTCCTTCAGGGAGGGGCGGGGAACGAAAGGGCGTTCATGATCTTGCATGATCGAAAAACTTCAAGGGGACGAAGCCACGGTAGTCGATATTCATATGATCTACCTGCTGGGCACCTTGTACTAAGCAGGTGTCTACAGGTGAATCATTGTATCATATTCCCATCCCTACAAGTGTCCATCTCACCTCAGGACCCGCCTGACGGTGGTGCTATCGCTCGGAGCCTCCTGCAGAAGGAAGACTCTAAAAACCACACGACTCATGTTCAGTGACGGAGCGATAGGTCTTCGCTTAACGTGGTAATATCAGTAGTCGCCATGCTCGAAGTGTATGTGTGTGTGTGTGTGTGTGTGTGTGTGGAGGGACCTTGTGTGTGTAAGGGCGTGGAGACATCTATGAGTAGATCTGCTCACTAGATCGTCCTGGTTTAAGGGCAGAGTGAGAGGTGGGGTCATCTAAGACATGCTGTAAGGGGGGGTCCCTGATGCTCATTGTAGACAATGGTGTTGTACCTGGGAAGCTTTGTGGGTTGGGCTGTCGCAAAGACACGTCTGCAATCATGGTTCGTGTGTGTCTAAAGAAGATGTTTCCATACCAGTATAATGGAATAATTGAGTAGTACCAGGCCGCTGGATCTCCTTTTCAAGTCTGTTTATGGTACTAAAGAGAGATCACGTGTGCTAAAAGCAAATAAGTCAAATGGAAATATATTTGAATTTCACATCTATGGGGGCCGCTTGTAGTGTGTCTCTCGTATGAACATGTATAGATTCTATTCTTAATCATCTCCATGTCTCTTATTTCAACCTCTCTTGTTGGTAAAGCATTATATTAACAATCCTGTGGAGGAGAAAGGACTTCACCTCTTTCGAAGTAACACGTATGTCCACAAGTTTGTGTATCCAACACCAAGAGTGAAATCACATAGCATTCCATGTTTACATATCTACTTAGATCGAGTGTGTCGAAACCCTTGATCATTTCGAATACCTGTATTAGATTACCTCTTAACCTTCTCTTTTCGAAGCCCAATATTAAGTTTGGGTCATCCACTCGGATCTCATAGGATGTGTTACTCAGTCCCGAAACCATTTCTCTTTTTTCCAAGCCAGGGCGACCAAAAGTGAACACGATATTCAAACTGGTTGGCGCAACAGTGAACAGTTGACACAGAGGATTAGAATTCCTTGGATATAAGATCAAGTACCTTCTTTGTGAAGCCGAGAATATCAGATGTGTAGTATTCCACTGCTTCTATGCAATCCTGACCTGGTTTTAAGGTCGTAGGAAACTAATACACAATATGTCTATGTCCTCATTTATCTTATGGAGCTCAGCAGTGTTCATATTGTAACCTCTCTTCTCGTTTTCGCTGCTGATGTGAGGACAAAAATATATTCCACCAATCGCTATTAAGATTCATTTTGGCATTTGCCATCCCACTCCATCTGTTTATCTATTTCATCTTTGAAGCTGTAAGAAGTTTGATTTCTCGCGTAGCCATATTTCCAAGCTTAGTTTCGGTATTTTATCAGCTTGAAGCTGAAAGAAGGTTCAATTTCTGGTGTGCTTATATTTCTAAGCTTAGGTTTGTTTGCATCAGCTTGAAGCTATGGACGTATAATTTCAGCTGCAGCTGTATTTCCAAGCTTAGGTTTGTCTGCGTCAGCTTGAAACTATGGACGTATGCTAGCGAACCACAAGAACAACCCCTTCTTCTTCACAGCTACTTGCTCTGTCAAGTATGGCTCAACATGAGAATATTTTTCTATTTGATTTACTGATCAGTAAATATATATACATATCTTTTTCTTTTCAAGGTCGAGACATTTGCTTTGGGTCAGAGGCGGGTCCCGTCCCTACTTATCCAAAGCCTTGTAGAAAATGTCTTTAAATTGACTTTATTTATCTTGAGTCGACTGATGGAGACCTCTTTACATTTTCTACCTTTCAACATCCCATCGACAAACGCTCTGCCCCTCTCATAGTTCATTGCTTCCTTGTATAGTCCATACGAATAACGCGTCTGTCCTCCCCCCCAAAAAAGGGAGGTAAAGAAAATGGGTTAAAGAAATGGGGTATTGCAAAGGAAATGGTTTTCCTGGAAATCAAGTGGACTTCCAGTGTCATAGATTGTTTCAGGTATGATTCTCGTACACTGGCAGTGGTGGTCACCTGACCTTATTATTGACCTCGGCTATGTAGACTTTAGTGTCTCATCGCAATACACAAAGTGTTTGGAAACGACCAAAAAAAAAAAAAGAAAAAAAAAATGCAACCGCTTTATACGAGAGTCCTTTAAAAAGATATATTTCACCCCTTGTCTAGCTATCTATCTATCTATCTATCTATCCTCACCACGAATGCTAGTTCTCAATCGTTGAAGTGCCTCGTTAAGTGCTTTTAAGACACGTCTTCCACGGAATAGGAGGAGCAATTTTTTTTAAAGCACAACAAAGCAATTTTTTTTTTCCCATACTCCTTCTCACCACATAGTCCTCTCACATCTTTCCCTCTTCATTCATCCTCCAAACTCCATCTATACTACTATCAAACCATCCATCTCCATTGCCCCTGTTTCCATGACCTTTCCTGACCTATATACACTTGGGTTTGACCTCCATACAGCCAGCCTTGGCTCATCCCAACCCAAACCTCTCATACAAACACGACATTTAAGATACCTTTTTTTCATATATTTTCCCCATTTCCCAGATAACATCGGAGGCGATAGGAATTATTGTTAACTTTAACGATAGATAATAGAGTTATCTCTGACTTAGAGATAATATGGTTATCTCTTATTCAAAGATACTACGTTGATAGTTAAGCCAAAGATGATAGAGTTATCTTTAGCTTAAAGATAACACGATTCTCTTCCTAAAAGATAATATTGTTATCTCCACGTCAGAGATAATGTAATGATAACTGATCAGATAACAAGTAACTTTACATTAGATAGATACTTAATTTATTGTTAGCTCTGAGTTATAGAAAAAATTATGGTTTAGAATAACGAAAATAAAGTATGGAAATTTTTTTATCTTCAGATTTTGACGAACTGACAGATTTTTAAAATGGTAAAAGTATATATATATATATATATATATATATATATATATATATATATATATATATATACAAAAAAGATACAAATCAGTTATCTTTTGTATAAAAATTACAAAAATGATATCATTATCTTTAAGTTGTAGACAAATCAATATAGATTTAGAATAGATATGTTTATAGTAATTTTGAATTATAGATAGACCAATCATCTTTTTTAAGTGGAGAATATCATCACTTCCTTTGTGTTATACACAAACCAATACTTCCTAGAAGATATAGAAAGGGTTTCTAAGGTAAATATTCAGAAAATATAGAAAGGGTTTCTAGGTAAATATTTAGAATATATAGAAAGTGTTTTTAAGGTAAATATTCAGAAAATATAGAAAGGGTTTCTAGGTAAATATTCAGATGATATAGAAAGGGTTTCTAGGTAAATATTTAGAAGATATAGAAAGTGTTTTTAAGGTAAATATTCAGAAAATATAGAAAGGGTTTCTAGGTGAATATTTAGAAGATATAGAAAGGGTTTCTGAAAGTAAATATTTAGAAGATATAGAAAGGGGTTCTTCAGATAAATATTCAGAAGATATAGAAAGGGTTCCTAAGATAGATTTATTTTTAGAAGATATAGAAAGGGTTCCTTAGGTAAATATTTAGAAGATATAGAAAGGGTTCGTAAAATAGATATTCAGCAGATATAGAAAAGGGTTCTGAAAGTAAGTATTTTGAAAATGTAGAAAGGGTTTCTAAAGTAATTTTTTTGTATATATATTAAGGTTTTTTTTTTAAGAAAAAACATCAACAAAAATTCATTTAAAAATAATTACGTACAAAAAAATTACTGTTTCAGTTAGTCATACACGAAGTAAAAATCAATTTTTGAAGTAACATTGTTGTTAGGTGAAATGTAAAGATGAACCAATACATATCACTTTTTTTTTTTTCCGAGGATAAAAAAGGGGGGAAAAAATGTTGCTAACTAGATCTTCTAGACGAGTCAGTGGTTTCCATCTAGGAAAAAAATCCAATGATTTTTTATATTCTAGAAAAAAAACCAATAATTTTTATATTCTAGGAAAAAAAACCAATAAATCTTATATTCTAGGAAAAAAATCCAATGATTTTTATATTCTAGGAAAAAAATCCATTAATTTTTAAATTCTAGGAAAAAATCCAATAATTTTTATATTCTGAGCACCGGACAAAAGCAATAATTTCTAGATTCAATAATCTTCTTGCTTCCGTTAATTTTTTTAGGGGAAAAAGATGATAATTTCTAGAATAGGAGAAGATTATTAGTGGCTTTGAGTTAGACAAAATAGTAATTTCTAGATTTGAAAGATATTGTTACTGACTTTGAGTTAGACAAACTAGTAATTTCTAGATTCAGAGGATATAATTACTAGCTTTGAGTTAGACAAGGGAATAATTTCTAGAAACAAAAGATATTGTTACTGACTTTGAGTTAGATTAACTAATAATTTCTTGATTCGAACAAAAAATTATTAATGACTTCAAGACGATAATTTCTTGAAAAATAAATCTAGAAATTAGCTACAGACATGTCAATTATTTATAGAATATCAATAATAGAGACAAATTATTCTTTCACGATAGATCGATTATAGTGACGATAGATTATATATAGAGAAATTATTCTTAGAGGGGGGATGCTATTTCGTGTGTGGCGGGGTGGCGACGGGATTGGATGAAGGCACCAAGTATGGATATGTACATGTGTATATATGTTATGCCTGTGTACGTATATGTATGTATACGTTGAAATGTATATGTATGTATATGTGCGTGTGTGGACTTTTATGTACATACATGTGTATGTGGGTGGGTTGGGCCATTCCTAGTCTTTCCTTGCGCTACCTCGATGAAGCGGGAGACGGCGATTAAGTATAAAAAAATATATGATAACTTCTGGAATTACCTATAATCAAAACATTTAGATAGTCACTAGAATTAAAGAAATTATAGATGTCTAATTATGTACCACTTCTATTTGAGTGAATAGATCTATGCGCCACTTTAATAGATATTCGCTATAATCAGTGCCATAACTATATTTTCTATGTAAATTATAGAACCATCGTTCTAATAAAGTATGACTGAACTTCGAATTTGATCGCTCATGAAGTAAAGACTAATTACGAAGGTATGATTATGGTTGGGTGGTAATCAATGTGAGTGGCAATTTGAAAGAGGTCAGATGTGCTAATGACCTCGTATTGACCCCCGATCGTTAGGGTGGGTCAAAGTTCCTGACTTCCTGTGACCTCCTAAAGGTTATTCTGTATGACCTCAAGGTTTGACCTACCTTCCCCCCCCCCCCCCCCCGTGTGTGTGTGTGTGTGTGTGTGTGTGTGTGTGTGTGTGTGCGTGCGTGCGTGTGTGTGTGTGCCCCCCCTTATCTCGCCACATCTGCCCCATTTATCTCATCATACATATCCTTATCTCACTACAATTGCCCTTATCTCCCACACACGTCCTTATCTGACCACTTCTGCACCCCCCTTTATCTCAACCGACCTCCCCAGAAGTGCAAACACCCCTTCTTCAGGGGTGCTAGCGAGCCGCCCCTTACATCTGTGAACTGAAGATCTTCTACACCTTCTCTAGGAACTCTAGAAAGAGTCATTATATCGAGTTTTTTTTTTATTTTCATGGATGATGCAAGTCTAAGAATCCATTTCATGTGGGTCCCCCCTTCAGCTTCGAGGTTGCGCTCCGATCAGGAGCAGGGGAGAATGGTGGATTCCTATTAGAACGAGAAGGTCAGTCAATGAGACCCATCGCTCTCACCCTCAAGTGTAATCACAAGTGGGCGGAGTCCGGTAACGCAGCCCAAAATCAAGATAAAAAAAAACTGTAGCTCAAGTTATCATAAAGGAGGGGGGAAGCTACGTTTTTACGTAGTCGTTCCCGTTTCAAGAAACGTTAAAGGAAACGTTTGAAAAGGGCCGAATCACCTAATCACCTCGTAACAACGTTTTCCCACACCCCCTCACACACACACACTTTTTACGGCTTCTGTCTGGGGTGAAGTGAGTGGGGCGTATGCTGTCCCCTTAAACACCCCCCCCCTAAAAAGGGGGAACACCCCACAGGGGTGGTGGTGCGCCCCCCTCCCCTCCCCTCCCCCCCTCTCCTTCCCTCTCCCCTCCCCTCCCACTTGAAACGTTTCAATCGTGTTTTTTTTTTTTGTTTGTTCTTGTTGTTGTTGTCGTGTCCTTTGAAGGGACCTTCCCTTTATCACTACAACAATGACATGACAGAGTCTGGGAGCTGATAACGTTTGCCTCCAAAGGTCGCTGGCAAACGTTAGTTGAATTATGATTTAGATTTTTTGCAAAAACGTTTGATATGATGGGAGGGGGTCGAGGCCAGCAGGGTTGTAAAGATGTGTTAGGGTTGTAAGCACAGAGGTTGAAAGGGATGGAGGTTATAAACACTGGGGTTGTGTAGGTATGAGGTTATAAACACTGGGGTTGTGTAGGTATGAGGTTATGAGCACTGGGGTTGTGTAGGTATGAGGTTATAAACACTGGGGTTGTGTAGGTATGAGGTTATAAACACTGGGGTTGTGTAGGTATGAGGTTATGAGCACTGGGGTTGTGTAGGTATGAGGTTATGAGCACTGGGGTTGTGTAGGTATGAGGTTATAAACACTGGGGTTGTATAGGCATGAGGTTATGAGCACTGGGGTTGTGTAGGTATGAGGTTATGAGCACTGGGGTTGTGTAGGTATGAGGTTATAAACACTGGGGTTGTATAGGCATGAGGTTATGAGCACTGGGGTTGTGTAGGTATGAGGTTATGAGCACTGGGGTTGTGTAGGTATGAGGTTATAAACACTGGGGTTGTATAGGTATGAGGTTATGAGCACTGGGGTTGTATAGGTATGAGGTTATGAGCACTGGGGTTGTGTAGGTATGAGGTTATAAACACTGGGGTTGTATAGGCATGAGGTTATGAGCACTGGGGTTGTGTAGGTATGAGGTTATGAGCACTGGGGTTGTGTAGGTATGAGGTTATAAACACTGGGGTTGTATAGGCATGAGGTTATGAGCACTGGGGTTGTGTAGGTATGAGGTTATGAGCACTGGGGTTGTGTAGGTATGAGGTTATGAGCACTGGGGTTGTATAGGTATGAGGTTATGAGCACTGGGGTTGTATAGGTATGAGGTTATGAGCACTGGGGTTGTGTAGGTATGAGGTTATAAACACTGGGGTTGTATAGGCATGAGGTTATGAGCACTGGGGTTGTGTAGGTATGAGGTTATGAGCACTGGGGTTGTGTAGGTATGAGGTTATGAGCACTGGGGTTGTATAGGTATGAGGTTATGAGCACTGGGGTTGTATAGGTATGAGGTTATGAGCACTGGGGTTGTGTAGGTATGAGGTTATGAGCACTGGGGTTGTATAGCTATGAGGTTATAAACACTGGGGTTGTATAGGTATGAGGTTATGAGCACTGGGGTTGTGTAGGTATGAGGTTATAAACACTGGGGTTGTGTAGGTATTGAGGTTATAAACACTGGGGTTGTATAGGCATGAGGTTATGAGCACTGGGGTTGTATAGGTATGAGGTTATGAGCACTGGGGTTGTGTAGGTATGAGGTTATGAGCACTGGGGTTGTATAGGTATGAGGTTATGAGCACTGGGGTTGTATAGGTATGAGGTTATGAGCACTGGGGTTGTATAGGTATGAGGTTATGAGCACTGGGGTTGTGTAGGTATGAGGTTATGAGCACTGGGGTTGTATAGGTATGAGGTTATGAGCACTGGGGTTGTGTAGGTATGAGGTTATGAGCACTGGGGTTGTATAAGTATGAGGTTATAAGCACTTGGGTTGTATAGGTATGAGGTTATGAGCACTGGGGTTACAGGGATAAGCCCCGGGGTTGTATGCATGAGGTTATGATACAGTGGAGTTGTGTGATGAGGTTATAGTATAACAACCTTCATATTGAGAGACTCAGTTCTCTTGAACACGACGGTACGACACTTGAGCACGACGGTACGACCCTTGAACACGACGGTACGACCCTTGAACACGACGGTTCGACCCTTGAACACGACGGTACGACCCTTGAACACGACGGTACGACACTTGAGCACGACGGTACGACCCTTGAACACGACGGTACGACCCTTGAACACGACGGTACGACACTTGAGCACGACGGTACGACACTTGAGGACGACGGTACGATACTTGAGGACGACGGTACGACCCTTGAACACGACGGTACGACCCTTGAGCACGACGGTACGACCCTTGAACACGACGGTACGACACTTGAGCACGACGGTACGACCCTTGAACACGACGGTACGACCCTTGAGCACGACGGTACGACACTTGAACACGACGGTACGACCCTTGAGCACCACGGTACGACCCTTGAGCACGACGGTACGATCTTGAGCACGACGGTACGACCCTTGAACACGACGGTACGACCCTTGAACACGACGATGCGACACTTGAGCACGACGGTACGACCCTTGAGCACGACGGTACGACCCTTGAACACGACGATGCGACACTTGAGCACGACGGTACGACCCTTGAACACGACGGTACGACCCTTGAGCACGACGGTACGACCCTTGAGTACGACAGTTCGACCCTTAGCAATAAGGGCCTAACCTCTGACCTGAGCCTCAAGGGTCAGTAATGTGTCTTAGTGTATGGCGCTATGACGTCACTGACGGAATGGCACTATAACGTCACCGACGGTATGGCACTATGACGTCACTGACGGTATGGCACTATAACGTCACTGACGGAATGGCACTATGACGTCACCGACGGTATGGCACTATGACGTCACCGACGGTATGGCACTATGACGTCACTGACGGTATGGCACTATAACGTCACTGACGGTATGGCACTATGACGTCACAGCGGTATATAGCACTGTGAAGTCACGCAGTGCATAGCGCTGTGAAGTCAGTGAGGGCAATGCACTGTGACATCACTTGTCATGAAGGGGGATGGCACTGTAAATAGACGGGATTCGATCCCAGGTCCTCCCGAACCCCTAACCCCACACCCCAGAAATTCTTCGCAACGCAATTATGATAAATTATCTATGTTTAAGAAGATAGATAGATAGATAGATAGATAGATAGATAGATCAGCAACTTGAGTTTTGATTTGATGTTCAGAATTGCATTAAGTGTAATAGGAAAAACACCTTTATGAAAAATCACATCAGTTTTCCCACCTTTCCCCTCACTCCCACCTGTTCACAAGTAATGTAAAAACATTTATTATTTATAAGATAAAGAAAAGAGAAATAATATGACGTCTCTTTGCCATAGAAAGACCAAAAACTTAATATTTCTAAAAGATCTCTGTATGTACGCCATCACACTGATCAAGTCCCACTGAATGTTGAACTTAATGATTGGTTTTAAGTCTTCATATTACACAAACATTAGTTCAATTGAAAGATTGACGTATTTCAATATGTAATCTGTATATACTTAGAAAATATCTACCTGAATTCTACCTTTTTTTTACGATATTTTCGTATATTTTTCAACGTTTGATAAGATGTTTACATGAATGGGGTATAGCATTATCCAGTGACGTCAGCACTATGTCATACCCACCGGGAGCCAATCATGCGTCAGCATGAACCAAATGTCCAACCAGGAGAGATGTCGTCATTATTTCGGCTCTGATGTCATCTTTGCGTCATAAGAAACAAGCAGGAGTTAGTGAGGATCCAGATTTCGACCATAAGGGAGTTCTCTTTACTTTTCCAAGTCTGTCGTAAGCTCTACGTCACCTATCCTAGGAAAAACCAATCAAAAGCGTGGACTAGAGACTCTGGGGAACACTGTCGTCATAGTTCCAGGGTCCGACGTCAATCTTACGTCATCACTCACAAGAACCAATCAAAAGTCAGTGAAGGGCCAGATCCCTCCCCTTCCCCGAGAGACGTATCATCACTTTCTGAGATCGATTTGGGACGAGGCTTCGCATTGGCAGCAGTTCCGGCGAGTGCACTTGCTCTTCATCTACGCAGAAGCCTTCATGCTCATCCCTGACGACGCTACCACCTTAACTAACCCTGGCGATTATGGACTTAATCAACAAGGGAAAACCCCAAGAGAGACTTCCCTCCCCCATCCGCCAAACAATGGCCTCTCCCAACACTGGCGTAAACAAATAGATTCGCCTTCTTCATGAGCGACGTTAGTACCATCTGTAGTCCACCAGGCCCTCCCTACAGGAGCAGGATACTTTGATCTTCTACCGTGATCATGCTGCCTTCATTGGCTGATTGGGGTAAAGCTCGCATGGGTTCGAATCCCGGTCGCTGCAGTCTGTCCACAGTTCAGCCAGATGTTCATCCTCCCCCAGCGCCCCAAGCGGCTTGGTTGAGAAATTGGATACTAGGCTTAGGATTGGGTATATATATATATATATATATATATATATATATATATATATATATATATATATATAATTCATAATTATTATACTTTGTCGCTGTCTCCAGCGTTACCGAGGTAGCGCAAGGAAACAGACGAAAGAATGGCCCAACCCACCCACATACACATGTATTTACATACATAATAAGTCCACATAATAAGTTTATGATACGCTCGTTGTCTGTCTTGGACAATCACTTGTTTACCAAATGGCGTCCTAGCTACGTCTCTTCGTTGTATATCAACTGACTGTTATATTTCTCTCTTGTGTCTCCCCTGGTGATGTGATTATTACACGAAAGTGCACTTGGGAACTTATTGTGTTTCATTTTCCCCGTGGACTCATAGGAATATATATATATATATATATATATATATATATATATATATATATATATATATATATATATGAATGGGATAGTGAAGTCAATAAATGCGTCTCAAGTCGGTAATCAATTTATCACAAGTCAGTAATCAATTTATCCCATCAAAACCACCTTAATATTCCCACTTATATCATAACAACCTAAAATTTAGTAGAACACCCGCATCACATCTTCTTGCCAGCGTGTCCCCAGCCCCCAGAGTAGTGTCCATGAGAGGGGTAAAACACCATTGATATCGGGTTATTTGACCTCTATGGTATGGGTCAGACATCTCCTTGGATTTGGTTGGGTTGTGTTCAAACTCATACGACCATCCAAGACCTGAAAAGTCTTATGAGAAAGGAAAGAACATCAGTGTTAGAATAAGTGGTCCATGTCTACTGTCTTCCTTCGTGTTCTGTTGTGATGACTCACCCCATTTTTCTTCCTAGCTATTTTCACAACACAGGAGCTTTGTATTTAGATCTATAACCTACTTTTAATAACCGTAAATTGAGTATTATAATCTTTGATTCGCTGGGCTCTTAAAAAAAACCCAAAAAGATGGATTAAGTCTACACACTGAAATCCTTTAAAACTTAAAAAAATTGGTGAAAATTAATGAGTTACGATTTTAAGTCTTTAGTAATATTTCAAGTTGTGATGTATTAAAAGATCTAATTCACTGTAGGTGGAATTCTAAACCATAATATTGTTAAGAGTGATTAGATTATTCGCAAATAATTCATCATTCACTGTTAATGATATGCATCATTCATTTTTCACTTGTTCCCTTATGATTATAAAGTTGTGCTTGCAGTTAATTGGTAACTAGGTTGTTGATATAAAACCAGATAATGTCGTAGGCGTGGAATATTTTGAGTTGGTTGTTTAGGATGTTAATATGAAACCAGATAATGATATTTGGGTCGAATATCTTAAGTATATCTTTTTTTTTTTAACCAACTTAATCAAATGTTTATTTTTTTAGAGTAGAATAACTTGACCAGATATGTAATATTCACTGTATAACAAGAGCATTAATAATAGTTTACCTTCTTCGAGTTTGTGATCGAGAAAAACAATAGACTTTAACAGCTAAAGTGGACAAGAAAGACAATATCTATTGTTTCTATTTATTCTAGATATCATATTAATGTTTAAGAAATCTATGTTGCTCTCTAAGCCTCCCAAGAACATAGGAGATGGTGACCCTCGACATATTAGAAGGGGTCATGAAATGACTGCTAATGATATATTGCCATTGACCTCCGAGGTCATGAGATGGTAATTAGATATTGCCAGTAACCTCGGGGGTTATGAGATGGTCATTAGATATTGCCATTGACCTCGGAGGTCATAAGATGGTCATTAGTTATTGCCAGTGACCTCCGAGGTCATGAGATGGTCATTAGATATTGCCATTGACCCCCAGTGACCTATGAATGATTATGAACCAATGCCTAAGATAAAGGATCTATAATTGCACAGACTACATGGGGAAACAAGTCGACTTAACACGCCATTTTGGTCTCTTGTGACGACAAGGGAGCAAAATGATCAAGGTCGCCTTTTGCACAACAGTACAACTGTGATATCGACCATAACACCAAGGTTGTGGTTATGACTGGTTGTTACAGGGGCAGTGTGTTTGAGGGTTGTGATAGACTGGATTGTGAAACTTATGGGAAAGACATATTGACCGACATGTTGTGATAGAAGCGGCTAACATGACGTGCCTCACATGTTCAGTGCAAATGGTACATTGAAAAATAAATGGTATTGTGACGTTCCTATTTCTTAAAGTCTCGAGTACTATGGATGAATGGGTGACCTGACCTGCTTTTTTTTGGGGTGAAGATGGACGTACCCAAGTCAGGTCAGGTCAGACGTAACAGGTCAGGTCAGGTCAAGTCAGGTCAGGTCAGGTCTTAAATGAGGATGACACCCGTGTGTGCTTGGTGTGATGTTTCTCCCTCTCTCTCTCTCTCTCTCTCTCTCTCTCTCTCTCTCTCTCTCTCTCTCTCTCTCTCTCTCTCTCTCTCTCTCTCTCATGTAGTGAGTGGCAAGTTCCCTTGAGGGTTTGGGTTAAGTTTGTAAGTAGAAGTGGTGGGGTGGGTTGGGGGTAGGGTATTAAGTAACCTTACTTATTTCCCCCCCTTCGTCCCTCCCCCCTCTCCTCTCTCCCCTCCTTCCCTCCCTCTCCCCTCCCCTCCCCTCCCCTCCCTCATCAATTCATCACCACCTCAACTTGTCTCTGGATATGAGGTCATCACACCACCCATGTTCATCAGTACTCACCGTTTTACTCATGGTACCTAATGATGTTTGAACTCATCCTCAGACTCATTGTCGTATACTCATAATTTCCAATAGTTACACTCTTCATCAGGCCTCATTATTGTACTCATGTTATCTATGGTTTCAACTCATCATTCGTACTCATCATTTCACTCATGACACCAATGATTTCAGTTCATCATCAGCACACAGCATTTTACTCATGACACCTATGGTTTTAACTCATCATCTGTACTCATCATTTTACTCATATTACCTATGCTTTCAACTCATCATCTACACTCATCATTTCATACTCATGTTACCTATGGTTTCAACTCATCATCTACACTCATCATTTCATACTCATGTTACCTATGGTTTCAAGTCATCATCTGTACTCATCAGTTTACTCATATTACCCATGGTTTCAACTCATCATCTACACTCATCATTTCATACTCATGTTACCTATGGTTTCAACTCATCATCTACACTCATCATTTCATACTCACTTTACCTATGGTTTCAAGTCATCATCTGTATCTATTCTTACTCATCATTTTACTCATGTTACCTATGGTTTCAAGTCATCATCTGTATCTATTCTTACTCATCATTTTACTCATGTTACCTATGGTTTCAAGTCATCATCTGTATCTATTCTTACTCATCATTTTACTCATGTTACCTATGGTTTCAACTCATTATCATCACTACGTAGATTAACATCATCACTACCTTCATGACGGAATGGTTTCTAACCCCCCTTCCTCTTCTTCCACCCCCCCCCCCCCCCGCCATCTTAAGGAGGGGGTTTTTATTACTGCCATATGCAGATATGATCATTAAACCAGCTCCAGGGTTTATCGTGGTACTGTCTACAGGGTTTAACATGGTACTGTCTTCAGGGTTTAACATGGTACTGTCTTCAGGGTTTAACATGGTGCTGTCTCCAGGGTTTAACATGGTACTGTCTTCAGGGTTTAACATGGTACTGTCTTCAGGGTTTAACATGGTACTGTCTTCAGGGTTTAACATAGTACTGTCTTCAGGGTTTAACATGGTACCGTCTTCAGGGTTTAACATGGTACCGTCTTCAGGGTTTAACATGGTACCGTCTTCAGGGTTTAACATGGTACTGTCTCCAGGGTTTAAGATGGTACCGTCTCCAGGGTTTAAGATGGTACCGTCTTCAGGGTTTAACATGGTACTGTCTCCAGGGTTTAACATGGTACTGTCTTCAGGGTTTAAGATGTTACCGTCTTCAGGGTTTAACATGGTACTGTCTCCAGGGTTTAACATGGTACTGTCTTCAGGTTTTAACATGGTACCGTCTTCAGGGTTTAACATGGTACTGTCTCAAGGGTTTAACATGGTACTGTCTCAAGGGTTTAACATGGTACCGTCTCAAGGGTTTAAGATGGTACCGTCTCAAGGGTTTATCATCGTACCGTCTCCAGGGTTTAATCATGATATTATCTCCAAGATGTTCAAATGCTATTTCATCCCCCCTCCTCAACCCCCCCCCCTCTCACCCCCCCCCCTAACCCACACCCACCTCAACCTGTACCAATAGTAAACACGAACAGATGAAAATCCCTCTTACTTACAATTCATTGTGAAAAAAAAAAAAAATAAATGAAAAAAAAATAGATATTTGACAATCTATCGTAACGGTGCGTTTTGTTACATGTTATTTTCATTCGTTAAATTCCCTTAAATTGCCTGTAGTGTATGGCACGTCGAGCCATCAGCATTACGAGCAATAAGCAGGAAATAAAGAGAAAGTACACACACACACACAAACACACACACACACACATATATACATATAGTATATATACATTTTTTCCCCCAGTACGGGCTAAGCTGAAGGATTCGCTACATGGTAATTGCTGTATGTAAGGTCGATGTGTTAGGGCCAGCGGCATCACAGCACCACCCTTACGGCCGCTCGCCCTTATAGATTAAACATAGGTCATTGTAGGATTCTCAACCCTTAATTCTGTTGTGCGTTTACGTGGCCTGTGCCAATACAGTGCCATACAGCGAGGTGGGGGGGGGATAGATATATCTATTTTCATATACATGGCAGAAGGCGCGATCATAGGCGTTGGGTGAGGCGGCAAACGCCCTTATAGACTGGGGGGTGGCTTGTGCTTATCATGCTGCCCCCTACACTGGTCCCGTCCCATGCTACAGTAGTATATGTAAACAGCATTATGTTCCAAGATCTTCCGTTGCGTAGCGGGAGGGAGAGAGAAAATGAAGTGGGAGGGAAGGTGGTAATAAGTGGGTGTGGGGTGGGATGTTCCTGAAAGCGTTGGCTTCAGCGGCGACGGAGCGACGATGAGAACGGTCGCTTTCCGAGTCGCCGTCGGCGGCAGGAGCCTCCGCCGCTGTCGGGAGCGGCGGCGGAGGCTGGTCCGCCGCTGGCGGCGCTGCCGCCGCTGCCGCTCCTTGACCGCTAGATCGCGAGGAACCTGGTCATGATGAACGATAAGGTGATATGAGGGACTGAGGAGGTCCCCAAGGGCGGCTTGGTATGGTGACGGACGGGCGTCGCGTCCTGTGTGGCTGTGTTGAGCGACGTCGCCCCCCAGCAGGAGACACACACACACACACACACACACACACACGGCGGCCGCCGCCTGCTGGACCTCTCCCTCTCCCTCCAGTGGTGACGCCTTCGTGTCTACCTCACCGCCGAGTGAATCGTGGACATCCCCAGCAGGAGCACCCCAGGGTCCGCCTTCCAGGAGCTCAGGAGTCAGGGTCTTTCGAAGGCCGGGGTTGTTTTTTTTTTTTTTGTAACGGAGCGACATCTCCGTCAGGATGTTCTTTCATGGGGGACGCCTCCGTTTTGGGACGTCTTTCGAGGGGGGAGAGGGACGGGACATACCGTCCGTCCTAGGGATGTCCCTGCCGGGACGCCTTTCACAGGGACACTTCGCACTAGGACGCCTTTCCTAAGGGACACCTGCGTTGGGACTTTCACGGGGGACATCTCCGTTGCGACGCCTATTGCCAAGGACACCTTACCCGGGGACACCTCCGCTGGGACGCTTTTACGCAGAGGGACACCTTCGCTGGGACATCCTTCACGTTGGGACGCCTTTTCGCAAGGGGACACCTTCACTGGGACTCGGTCTTTGGAAGGGCGCCTTCATCGGGACCACCATCATCCCGAGGTCCCTCTCTCTCTCTCTGGCCGGGGACACAGTGGCAGATGGCGACCTCGCCGCCGCTTCCGAAGCCGACGACCATCACCATCACCACCGCCGCCGCTGGAGAACCTATCTTCGAGGACGCCTTCTACAGGAATATGTACCTCCGGTTAAACCACATAAGAATATGCTCCCAACGGAGACAGCTCCTTCAGGTTCGACAGAGTTAACCATCTTCACTTGGCATCCATGAGACAAGATTAAGGAGGACTATCTGCTTAAATCCACTGGTCGATAATCCACATATAACCTTACCTTCCAAAACACTCAGCTTCGGTGGTCAGAAACCCAACTATTGGACGATATTTCACACACACATCTACCCGGCCCAAGATCATGCACTGGAGTCAGAAAATCTTCTAGAAGGACGATTATTTAACACATACCCGGCCCAAAATCATGCACTATGGTCGGATAAGGTCACATGACTTACTAAAACCCCTCCTCCCTATTCCCTCAGTCCCCCCCCCCCCTCCACAAATGATAATTTCCTATACTATGGCCACTAGAAAACTGGAATCTGTTCCTGTTTTCTATCATCGAAATGAAGCTTGTGCGTCGCAGTCGTTAAACCTCAGATTCATGGCTTAGTCTTTACGGATTTTCGCCTTTATGACCGCCTTCCCTCGTTCTTGTGGAGGAGGGGGGGACTAGCCTTGCCATTTTGCTTCCTATCTATCTATCTATCTATCTGTGCGTCGTGACGAAGCACACGACCTCCAGTACGAACTCTTAGACATCTGCAGTCGCCTGAACATCCACGATCGACGGGCGATAGATTAGAAAAAATAGAAAAAAGATATCGCCCCCATTGACGAACCTACGGTCGTCGAAAATGTAATATCTTTGATCTCCCTTACAGTAGGCAGTGTGGGGAAGGCACCTGCGCCATATTGGAGGAAGGTACGTGATGGAATGATAGACATGGCGGACGTGTGAGCAGTTCTGGGGTAATGGTGGTCGAATTCACCAGCACGACAGATGTGTCACAGGAAGCGAGTGGCTCGCGCTGCTAAACCTCCTTAGAGACCATGTCGTCCTCCCTCACCCACCCCATGAGAGAAGACCACCTGAAGGCAGGGCGCACCGAACGCAGACCACCATCACCACCTTCTTGCCTCCCTCCCTCCCTTTCCCACCCTCTTAAACGCAGCGGTCACCATGGGAGGTCAGAGGTCAGCAGGGATAGGTGGTGGTGGTGTTCGAGTGAGGGGGGGCGCACACGCCCTGCCACCGCCACGGAGCCCCTCCACCACGGGAAGATGCCCCTGAAAATCCCTCTTTTCTCCCCTCCCGCCAGGGGCGTTGCCAACTTACCTTTCCTGTCGCGGCGACCGGCGGCGGTGCGCGCGGGACGTCGGGAGTCAAACGAGCAACTGTGACGGGACAAGTGAGCAGCGTTAACCGCAGTCTCCACCCGGAGGGGGAGAGGAGGAGGAGGAGACGCACCCCCACACAGCCGAAGTGCGCACGCGCCCCTGAGGGAAATATGGCCAGACATGGACGGCTGTATATATATATATATATATATATATATATATATATATATATATATATATATATATAGGCCTTGATTGGGAGAGAGAGATGATTGGGGAGCCATAAGAGAGGCCAGGGTGGATGCATGTACACAACGCACAAGATTGGGAAGGAGAAGGGAGGGAGACGAGGGAGGGGGAGAAGAAAAAAAGGAGATTGGCTTCAAAGTCTCCGTTTGGGATTGGGGACTCTTGGAGAGAATGTATGGCCGTACGGGAGATAGAGGGGCAATATTGATGGTAAGTTGTCCCAGGGATACGAGAGAGAGAGAGAGAGAGAGAGAGAGAGAGAGAGAGAGAGAGAGAGAGAGAGAGATGGAGAGAGAGAGAGAGAGAGAGAGAGAGAGAGAGAGAGAGAGAGAGAGAGAGAGAGAGAGAGAGATGGAGAGAGATGGCTCTAAAGAGACACCCATCACCAGCATGGAGACCCACTTCACCACCAACACACATCTCTCGGTGTCTCGTCCACCCATGTGGCATGAGACTGGGGGGTATGACAGACTGGGGGGTATGACAGACTGGGGGTATGACAGACTGGGGGTATGACAGACTGGGGGGTATGACAGACTGGGGGGTATGACAGACTGGGGGTATGACAGACTGGGGGTATGACAGACTGGGGGTATGACAGACTGGGGGGTATGACAGACTGGGGGGTATGACAGACTGGGGGTATGACAGATTGGGGTATGACAGACTGGGGGTATGACAGACTGGGGGTATGACAGACTGGGGGTATGACAGACTGGGGGTATGACAGACTGGGGGGTATGACAGACTGGGGGTATGCTATGGGTACCCACACTGCTGTGTGGTATATCACAGATGCCTCACACTGACCAGCACACTGAATACACACTACAACACCTAATATGCAACACTTGGTACACTGCCAGTCGCCACAATACACTGTGGTGAAATACACTGACCACACTACTACACACACACACACACACACACACACACACACAACACATCGCCGGCAACACTGACAACATACTAACACTATTGCTTGGTCTACACTCAAACTTTACTGCCAGCAGTGAGAAAAGTACTTCCAAAAGTGACGCATTGCCAACACTGTCATACACATACTGCCAACAGTGGCATACACTGACTGCCAACACTGGCGTACACTGACTGCCAACACTGTCATATACATACTGCCAACACTGGCGTACACTGAGTGCCAACACTGTCATACACATACTGCCAACACTGTCATACATATACTGCCAACACTGGCATACACATACTGCCAACACTGTCATACCCATACTGCCAACACTGGCATACACTGACTGCCAACACTGGCGTACACTGACTGCCAACACTGGCGTACACTGACTGCCAATACTGTCATACACATACTGCCAACGCTAGCGTACACTGACTGTCAACACTGGCGTACACTGACTGCCAACACTGGCGTACACTGACTGCCAACGCTGACATAAAGTTAATGCCAACATTGGCGTACTATTACTGCCAACACTGGCATACATTTTCACTACCAACAGTGGCATACACTTGCTGCCAACACTGACAACATGTCGCCCACACTCTCCGGCTGCACCCATGTCTCTCTCTCTCTCTCTCTCTCTCTCTCTCTCTCTCTCTCTCTCTCTCTCTCTCTCTCTCTCTCTCTCTCTCTCCGTATTAGTAACGGTTTACGCCAGTGGTTCACGACACCCTCACATAGCAATGCGTATATCATGCGGGTGTCTCAGTGTTTCACTGCTATACAATGCGTATATCATGCGTATATCATGCGGGTATTTCAGTGTTTCACTGCTATACAATGCGTATATCATGCGTATATCATGCGGGTGTTTGTGTTTCACTGCTATACAATGCTTATATCATGCGTATATCATGAGGGTATTTCAGTATTTCACTGCTATACGATGCGTATATCATGCGCATATCATGCGGGTGTTTGTGTTTCACTGCTATACAATGCTTATATCATGCGTATATCATGCGGGTATTTCAGTGTTTCACTGCTATACAATGCGTATATCATGCGGGTATTTCAGTGTTTCACTGCTATACAATGCGTATATCATGCGTATATCATGCGGGTATTTCAGTGTTTCACTGCTATACAATGCGTATATCATGCGTATATCATGCGGGTATTTCAGTGTTTCACTGCTATACAATGCGTATATCATGCGTATATCATGCGGGTATTTCAGTGTTTCACTGCTTTATAATGCGTATATCATGCGTATATCATGCGGGTATTTCAGTGTTTCACTGCTATACAATGCGTATATCATGCGGGTATTTCAGTGTTTCACTGCTATACAATGCGTATATCATGCGGGTATTTCAGTGTTTCACTGCTATACAATGCGTATATCATGCGTATATCATGCGGGTATTTCAGTGTTTCACTGCTATACAATGCGTATATCATGCGGGTATTTCAGTGTTTCACTGCTATACAAGTTTGAACAAGTTAATCATTCGTTGTCTAATTCTAAGGACGTCTTTTTATCCCCCAAAATGACGTCAATTCCTTAGTCAGCATTTTGAAGAAAATGCAATAAAAATGTCTTGATCATCCATGCTGCAGCGTACTGCGTTCATGCTATTGTACAATTACAGGATACCCACCCTTGTGACCCTGGTTGCATCCAACTTGCTGTTGATTAGCTGGTTCATCGCCCGAGCCGCTTGCCCCGCCCACAGACCTTGGGCAAGGGCAAGTGGGGATCAGTTTTCCTTGTTAATATTTTATCATCTCACTTGTCGTTGAGTTTCTGTTCTTGCTCTCTCTCTCTCTCTCTCTCTCTCTCTCTCTCTCTCTCTCTCTCTCTCTCTCTCTCTCTCTCTCTCTCTCTCTCTCTCTCTCTCACGCCAAAGAAAACATAAACATTCACTGTATTGTTCACACAGATACACACACACACACACACACACACATACCAGTTCACTGTTACAAAATGGATTATCTGCGCAAAAAGCAGATATATATATATATATATATATATATATATATATATATATATATATATATATATATATATATATATATATATACATATATATATATATATATATATATATATATATATATATATATATATATATATATATATATATATATATATTATGTAACGTTTACATCTACCTAAGTTTGCTGCCGTGGTACGACATGTTTACGACTTAGAATATCACATCCTACGTCAGGAAACGAGCGACTGATGCTTCACATCTGAAACACCGACACGTAAATGATTTACAATGTGGTTGTACTTCAGGATAACTTGAAGTAAATCTGTCTCTCTGAAGGAGAAAAAGCTTATTGGATCCACCGCTTCAGCGGCGTTGGTAATGCGTTTCGCTTCAGCATCATTGGTAATGCGTCTCGCTTCAGCATCATTGGTAATGCGTCTCGCTTCAGCATCATTGGTGATGCGTCTCGCTTCAGCATCATTGGTAATGCGTCTCGCTTCAGCATCATTGGTAATGCGTCTCGCTTCAGCGTCATTGGTAATGCGTCTCGCTTCAGCGTCATTGGTAATGCGTCTCGCTTCAGCATCATTGGTAATGCGTCTCGCTTCAGCATCATTGGTAATGCGTCTCGCTTCAGCATCAGTTGTAATGCGTCTCGCTTCAGCATCATTGGTAATGCGTCTCGCTTCAGCATCATTGATAATGCGTCTCGCTTCAGCATCATTGATAATGCGTCTCGCTTCAGCATCATTGATAATGCGTCTCGCTTCAGCATCATTGGTAATGCGTCTCGCTTCAGCATCATTGGTGATGCGTCTCGCCTCAGCATCATTGGTAATGCGTCTTGCTTCAGCATCATTGGTAATGCGTCTTGCTTCAGCATCATTGGTAATGCGTCTCGCTTCAGCATCATTGGTAATGCGTCTCGCTTCAGCATCAGTTGTAATGCGTCTCGCTGTTTCCCTTCTGGAAGAAATCGTGCAACCAGGAAGTCACTGCTGGGGAGAAGACCAACAGATGAACTGGAGAGAAAGAGATTTGCAGAGAGACGTGGAAAAGTGTTTATATCTTGCATTGGTGTTAAACCTGAGGAGGAAGACCTGGGTAAAACTTGGGGGAGACCTGGGGAAGACCTGGGTAAAACTAGAGAAGACCTGAGTAAAACTTGGGGAAGACCTTGGTAAAACTAGGGAAGACCTGAGTAAAACTTGGGGAAGACCTGGGTAAAACTTGGGAAGACCTGAGGAAGACTTGGGTAGAAAACTTGAGGAAGACCTTGGTAAAACTTGGGAAGACCTGAAAAAGACCTGGGTAAAACCTGGAGAAGACCTGAAAAAGACCTGGGTAAAACCTGGAGAAGACCTGAAAAAGACATTGATAAAACTTGGGGAAGACCTGGGTAAAACCTGAAGAAGACCTGAAAAAGACCTGGGTAAAACCTGGAGAAGACCTGAAAAAGACCTGGGTAAAACTTGGGGAAGACCTGAGTAAAACTTGGGGAAGACCTGGGTAAAACTTGAGTAAGACCTGGGTAAAACTTGAGGACAAACTTAACAATATATTTCAAACCTGGGAATGACCTGGAGAGGACATGGGAAGAAAGAGGGAAGGACGTGGAAAGACTTTATAAGTAACTGGAAAGTACCTGAAGAAGACTTGAGGAAGGCCTGGAAAGGATATATTTCTTTCACTACCTAACGTAGCGATGAAAACCTTCCTAGGGGAAGACCTAAGAGGGACTTAGATAAGACTTAAGACCTGATTCACACCAGAGGAAGACCTAAGACCGAGGAACTGAGGGACTTGGATAGGACTTAGGCAGGACCTGGAGAAGACATAAAAGAAAACCTGAAGGGAGGACCTGAGGTAGATGTGTTCATGCGTTGGTTTCTTACTCCCTCACGGGCGATATGGAGCAGCCAGAGGCCCAGGATTTTGGGTTTAGTTACTTCAGAAGTTCTGACCTACAGCAGGGTGTCTCTGAGGGATGTTTTGAGGCCATTTTGGACCACCAATTTTTCCCTGACACCGCTGCGTACTCTTCCTGTGTGTGTGTGTATATATATATATATATATATATATATATATATATATATATATATATATATATATATTGGAAAGGATCACAATTTTGCGCGTGATCAAGATATTCCTATGAGTCCACTGGGAAAATGAAACACGAAAAGTTCCCAAGTGCACTTTCATGTAATAATCACATCCCCTGATGATGTGATTATTACACGAAAGTGCACTTGGGAACTTTTCGTGTTTCATTTTCCCAGTGGACTCAAAGGAATATATATATATATATATATATATATATATATATATATATATATATATATATATATATATATATATATATATATATAGACTTTAATGATACTTTACTGTCAACAGTTACCGAGACAGAGCACACTAAAGCCTCGTCCCAAAGAAATATTGTCCCAGTTCAGAAGATCCCATTGTGTGTTTATCCCTCACCTCACCTCATCATCACTGTTGCTTGCACCTATGTGAGTGACATGACTCTCCTCGTCCGTATGAGCCATTCCATGCAGATATATCCCCCCAAGATGACCCTTAAGAATATGCATATGAGATCAGGGTTTGCGTGCCGTAGTGGTCCATGCGCTGCTGGAGAGCCATAGTGGTCTATGATGATTTGTTTACATAGGAGGGAATATGGCCGCGGAGATGATGGTATTTCTTTTTTTTTCCCAGGATGGAATAATGACATCATTACCATACTACACTATTCTTTTTTTTTCTAATCCTAGGATGGAACAATGATATCATTACCATATTTGCTACTGCTTTTGTTTCCTACTGTAGCCAGTGCCCAAGGCCAGTACTATGCTAGGGAAAAAAAACGATAATGATAATAGCTTCTATATTTTTGCCCCATTTAGGGAGGTCAAAGGTCGTATAGATGTCACAAAAGGGGTATTGAACCAAGGTCAGAATTAGACGAGTTCAACATGCCCCAGTGAAAATGGGAAGCGAGTAGAATCATGAAGTAATATATATATATATATATATAGTGTGTGTGTGTGTCATTAAAAACCTTTAATATATATAGCCAATTAAGCCTCATTTGACGTATTTCCATTACATATTATTTGAAATTAGGTCACGGCAAAGGATCCATTAGACTTTGAGATAGACTTCATAAAACAACCCAATTAGACTTCCCTATAGCGAAATCCTCTGACGTCAGAGAACCAAACATCTTTTTAGGATTCAATACATTTGATGGTGTGTTCTTGCTTTTAGGATTATCTCGATTCTATATTTTCTTCACTAAATATTGGCTTATGAAACTATGAATAGCTCTCATAGGAGAGTGTTACTATTAAGTCGTAAGCGTCTATCACGCATTCGGACACAAGCTTAGATCAGCTGATCTACTGCGAATGTAAACAAAAAGTTCTTTTAAGTCACACTTCGTGGTTTATAGCTCGGTATTTTTCTATTGTTATCCCTGGGGATATGGGAGAAAGAATACTTCCCACGTATTCCCTGCGTGTCGTAGAAGGCGACTAAAAGGGGAGGGAGCGGGGGGCTGGAAATCCTCCCCTCTCGTTTTTTTTTTTTTTTTCAATTTTCCAAAAGAAGGAACAGAGAACGAGGCCAGGTGAGGATATTCCCTCAGAGGCCCAGTCCTCTGTTCTTAACGCTACCTTGCTAACGCGGGAAATGGCGAATAGTATGCAAGAAAGAAAGAAGATTTTTTTTATTGTATCCACGCTGCCCCCAGACTATCTGACGCGTGTAGGAAATTTAGAATATACATTGTAGGTTCAAGAGAGGGTTTGAGGCCAGTCTGGGAGCGTAATGTGTGGATTACCTCTTGATTGTTGGTGTAAAAGGGATATGATATGATCTTGAGTTCCCAGGTTCGTATCTTTTCCAGTAACTCATGTTGAGTGTGTGTGTGTGTGTGTGTGTGTGTGTGTGTGGGGTGGATTGGGAAGATGACCATGAGGAAAGGAGGAGGGGAAGGTGAGTTTGGGAAGAATGAAGGTTGTGTAGATGTTCTTGTGTTCAGGTGTAGGACGTCCAGGTGTCTTGTGTTCAGGTGTAGGGCGTCCAGGTGTCTTGTGTTCAGGTGTAGGACGTCCAGGTGTCTTGTGTTCAGGTGTAGGACGTCCAGGTGTCTTGTGTTCAGGTGTAGGACGTCCAGGTGTCTTGTGTTCAGGTGTAGGACGTCCAGGTGTCTTGTGTTCAGGTGTAGGACGTCCAGGTGTCTTGTGTTCAGGTGTAGGACGTCCAGGTGTCTTGTGTTCAGGTGTAGGACGTCCAGGTGTCTTGTGTTCAGCTGTAGGACGTCCAGGTGTCTTGTGTTCAGGTGTAGGGCGTCCAGGTGTCTTGTGTTCAGGTGTAGGGCGTCCAGGTGTGTTGGGTTCAGGTGTAGGACGTCCAGGTGTCTTGTGTTCAGGTGTAGGACGTCCAGGTGTCTTGTGTTCAGGTGTAGGACGTCTAGGTGTCTTGTGTTCAGGTGTAGGACGTCCAGGTGTCTTGTGTACAGGTGTAGGGCGTCCAGGTGTCTTGTGCTCAGGTGTAGGACGTGCAGGTGTCTTACGTTCAGGTGTCTTGTGTTCAGGTGTAGGACGTCCAGGTGTCTTGTGTTCAGGTGT
>NC_092235.1:20311235-20316235 GCF_036320965.1 Panulirus ornatus
TTGACGTACGTAGAGGTGTAGCACGCGCGCCCACCGTCGAAGTTAACGGGGTTGCTTTGGGGGGACGGGGTTGCGGTGGGGGGATGGAAGGGGGACGGGGGGGGGATGGATAACAGGACTGTGGCCCATTGTTAAGAAAAGAACAACAGGGCGAGTGTCTTTAATACTGTGCTAAAGCGAGCGTCTCGCACATTATTTTTCCCTCCCCCAACACACACACACGTCCTCTGTTTTAACATAGCTCGACCCATGCCAGAAAAAGAGAGATATAACCCCCCCCTCCATAAAAATCCCCCCCCATTAAAATCTACCCACACATCCCCTTTCCTTTCCTATGTCATTAGTCTGATGTAGATGAATTTATATAGTGGTAGATTAAGAGTTTCATGTCATTATTTAAAGAATTGGGTGTGTGTGTATATATATATATATATATATATATATATATATATATATATTGGAAAGGATCACAATTTTGCGCGTGATCAAGATATTCCTATGAGTCCACGGGGGAAATGAAACACGAAAAGTTCCCAAGTGCACTTTCGTGTAATAATCACATCATCAGGGGAGACACAAGAGAGAAATATAACTCAGTTGATATACATCGAAGAGACGAAGCTATATATATATATATATATATATATATATATATATATATATATATATATATATATTGATGGATGTGTCACTTGGTAATGCCTGGGGATCCATGTTTTCAGATCAGCGTCGAATTTTTCTGTCTATTAGAGACGAGGAGACAATGAGACGGAGGGTCTGGTGTTTTGCCCAGTGGCCCGCCGGCTACCTCCACGGGAAAACGGGGCTGGTTCGATATGGCCTCCGGATACACACACTGTGGATGTGCCATTTGAAAAAAGGAAAGAAAAAAGAAAGAAAACTATAAAATATGTATTTCAAAGCAGAGAGAGAAACGCACCAACTCAGCAGAGAGCGGGAGAACCAGCAGGTGGCGGGTTAATAAGCACAATTAGGTGTCAGGGAACATGAGCTACGGAATGAAACTAGACAGCAGGTGGAGTAGAGTATGTGTAGCCCTTAGAGGGAGAGAGAGAGAGAGAGAGAGAGAGAGAGAGAGAGAGAGAGAGAGAGAGAGAGAGAGAGAGAGCCAGTCTAAGTTGGACTGATCGTAGCGAAGACCACGACTAAGTTTCTAGTATTGGGGGAGGGAAGGAAGGAGGGGAAAGACTGTCTTCGCTAGCAGGTGTTGGGGAGGAAGGGGAAGGGGAAGGAAGGGGAGGAGAATAGCTGGGCTAGTAGCTTTCTCTCTAGTGGCTGGGGAAGCCGAGGGGAAGAAGGAGGGGGAATAGGTAAGGAAGGGAAAGGGGAACTGAACCACCTCTTCACCTGATCGTGAAGGGAAAGGGGAATGGGAAGGAAATGGGAGGGTAAGGGGAAACCACCACACCACACCCCCCGCCTCATCCCCAAAGACCACACACCACCCCCCCCACCCCCCAAGTCTGTCGCTGCTATCGGGTGGAGGTTGGGGGGGTGGGTGGAGGTTGGGGGGAGAGAGAGAGGACCATGTGGGGAAGACCACATTGACAAACATGGTGGTGGTCAGATAAGGCCACTGCCCCCCCCCCCCCCCTCCTCCTCCTCCTCACAGACCGTCGGGAAATGTTTTTACACCAACTTCACACACACACACACACACACACACACACACACACACCTCCTTAGCTCTCTCTCTCTCGCTTTCTCTCTCTCTCTGGGGTCACTATTTTCCCTCTCTGGGGTCACCATTTTCCCCTCTCTGGGGTCACTATTTTCCCTCTCTGGGGTCACTATTTTCCCTCTCTGGGGTCACTATTTTCCCTCTCTGGGGTCACTATTTTCCCTCTCTGGGGTCACTATTTTCCCCTCTCTGGGGGTCACTATTTTCCCTCTCTGGGGTCACTATTTTCCCTCTCTGGGGTCATTATTTTCCCTCTCTGGGGTCACTATTTTCCCTCTCTGGGGTCATTATATTTTCTCTCTGGGGTCACTATTTTCCCTCTCTGGGGTCTGGAGGTGGAGAGGCCGATGTCCTTGGCGGTATTATTTTCTTCCTTCCCCCCTTTCTCTGGGGGACTCTGGGCGGAGGAGTCGTACCTCCGTCCTAAGGGGGGAACCATCCCCCGGAGACTCGTTGCCATGACCGAATAACGACCCTGATGTCAACCTCGCGGTACAGTGTTGCCAATCATGAGCTTCACGTATGGCAACGCGTGGTGGTCGTGGCAACACCACATCTCGGGGTTTTGCCATAAGAGGTGATGGCGTGGCTATGTCAACCCCAACCACCCAACCCCCTTTTTTCATTTCACATCCGGCTAGCGCACTCTGGAATGAGATGTTGAGGTCTGTAATTAAAAGTTAAAAGAGAGAGAGAGAGAGAGAGAGAGAGAGAGAGAGAGAGTTGATCCAGCGGTAGACTGCGGTCAGAACCTCTAAGGGGGGGGGGGAAGGGGGAGGGGTGATACACTGGAGGCGGTAGAGATGGAATGGAAAGTGAGACGGAGGGAACGGTGGTGTGGCAGTGGTGATGGGAGGAGAAGGAGGAGGAGGCATTAGTGTGTGGGTGGAGAGGAAGGAAGGAGGGAGGTAGGTGAGGGAGAGGACAAGATGATTGAGGGAGGACCATCCTGATTCACCCTCTCTCTCTCTCTCTCTCTCTCTCTCTCTCTCTCTCTCTCTCTCTCTCTCTCTCTCTCTCTCTCCGTGGGTCTGGGGGAGACCCATAGCAGTGGGACGACTAGGTCCCCATTTCGATTGGTGGGGAAGTGGGAAGGAAGTTTGGGAACCTAATAGTTGTTATGATTCTAACCCCCACATCTATCCCCTGCGTGTCGTAAGAGGGCGAATAGGAAGCGTTGGGAGGTTGGAGGAATGGGTAGGATATACTTCCCTCCTGTATTATCACTTTCTAGAAGAAGGCACGGGGGAAGAAGAAGAAGAAGAAGAAGGAAGCAAGTAAGGATTTCAATCCTCCACGTAGGTTCATTCCTCTATTCCCGACGCTACCTCGCCAACAAGGGCGCGACAAGGCGAACGAATATGAATTAGAAACACAGTAATTGATCCTTTATTCGAGCTGTTTCAAGAGGAACATAAAGTTCTTGTACCTTTTTAAACATCATAAATACGATTAACCTTACAATGTATACAGTGAAATTCCACGAGTCACCCTTAACTCGAAGAATCACGTTTTCTGTTGGGACCGAAAAGCCTCAACTCCAGAGTTCGGAACTCGAACCCTTTCTTCGAAGAGATTCGAAGCGTCTCGTGAATCCCTTTTGTGGCTCAAGAGACACAACCAGTCCAGACTGGCGGGTTTTCTCCTTATTAAGCATAACTGACACTGTCTAAGCATCTAGACTGTTAATTCTAAATGAGTGGTTGAGACAGCTCATTTGTAAGATCGAAGTATCTCGAAACACTGAACCCTTCCCCCTAAAAGCCTTTTATTCAAACACTATGGCCATTAAATGGAATCAAATACTGATAAATAATGGAACGAAAGATTGAGGTGGTCTGGTGAGCGAAATATTGTGGAAAATTTTGAAAATTAACATACTTTTCTCTCTGGGATTTTTAAGATATGTACTAAATGTATTGTGTCATATGTGAAGCCACATGTGTGTAGGGGTCATATATTGAAAGTGAGCCAGGTCCTACAATGATCTTGAACACCGTCTTTAGGTGTTCAAAATTTCCCAGTGGTCTGGTTGTAAACTTGACTTTAAATGCCCTTCATTTGTTTATAACTATCTATCAGTCAATCTATCTATCTATCTATCTTTCTTTCTATATCGTAAAAGCTAACTGGTACGGTTTAGTTTCTATAGTGCATCACAAGATAGACCCCGAAATAGAACAGCAAGGAGAGAGAGAGAGAGAGAGAGAGAGAGAGAGAGAGAGAGAGAGAGTCTTTACGAAGTTACCCACCATGGAAAAGAGAAGAGTAAGGAGCTACTTGAGCACAACCTTCAAGTTTCTAACTGAACCAAGTCCATGCTTAATGACGTCAACATTGAGAGGCGCGACAGAGAGAAGAACAAGGAGTTGGAGCAAGTCAGTGCGCCAAGAAACTTGTTTGAAAAGACGTGAAGAAGAAAATGAAATCGAGACCAAACCACCTCGCTTGGTCCTTGGCTCTGTGTCGTCTGTGTATCTACATAGCTCTGTGTAACTACCAATGCTTGTAAATGGAATAAGCCATTCAACGATAATGTAAATGCTGACAGCATAAGCTCAAAAATGCTGTATGATAGCACAGATGTGGAGAACATTCCTCCACATTTGACAGTACAAATGAGCATACTGGTTCTTGAGATATAAACGCCAGAGTTTTGACTCGAGAGAACTTTTCATAATTTTTACCGTGACGAAGGCAAGAGAGAAAAGAATTAAGCTAAAGCCAAGGTCACTGTAGAGAGGCATTTCAAACCCTAATAGCGTAATAACGACAATGATCATATTTAAAGCAAACTTTAGATTGAAAATAAAACCATCCACGTTGATATAGAAATCAACACTATCCTTGTATAGACGAGAGAACCATCATTAATTCAAAGCCAAATCCACAGTCACCGTCGGAATGATTGGTTCGACACACCATAGCCATTTGTTGACAGTCCGAGACTCGAGCAGCCATCAGTACTTCCTCCAGTGATTTCTGGCAAATAAGTGACTCTCTGTCGTCAGAGACGTGGCGAAGAGGACCCCCAAATCACCCCGAAGTCACGCTGGGATAGACGACACCAATTTGCCAGCGAAGATAGACTCGTAATGTGTGTGGGATGGTAGAGAAAGGACCACTTAGCGCTCGCCTGGGTCGTGGTCCACCGGCGTCAAAGAAGAGGTATGGCAGGATATTCATTCTTCAGTATTGTATTTATGGTGGTGATATTCAGTGGATGTCCGGAGGGATAGACTGGGGACAGGGATAGACTTGGGACAGACTGGGGACATAGGGCATGGTTTACGTGTCT
>NC_092235.1:20321235-20381235 GCF_036320965.1 Panulirus ornatus
GTGTGACCTGGCAGCATACCTAGGAATGATGGACCTGGGTGTGACCTGGCGAAGGTAATACTTCCCTCTGGTGACCTGAGGTCATAGCTGGGGGAGGATGACCTCGCTCCACTGTCTTGAGAGATAAGGTTTCGAAACCTTATTGATTTTTTTTTGTGATTTTTTTATTTCATTTTTGTGAGGAAGAGAAAGACATTTCAGATGGCCACCTCGCTCTTATCTGAGAGCCAGATGGCCACATATAAAACCCCCCTTTTTTTCTTGACCTATAAAAACGCTCGAGATCTTTAAATAAGACAAAATAAAAAAGGTCCAATATATAATTGTGGTGGTTGAACTTGACCAGTGAAAGAGGATGGGTTCGAATGTCTTCGCGGATCTAATCATGATAATTGTAATAGATAATACATATGATAGACACTTGGGCTAAAACATAGACAGAGAGTGTTAGTAAACATCAAATTCTCTATTGAGTTTTTTTTTTTTTTATGATTCAGTGTTGGTGTCGAACTGCAACCCGGGGGACGAGGGATATCACCAATGTCCAGAATGAACGGTGGCGAGGTCGGAAGCTCCGATACATGATTCCTTAACTCTTGTAGTATAGCATTCAATGGCCTTTTGCAGTAGGATCTACGGGATAGATAGATAGATAGAGAGAGGTAGGGAGAGAGAGAGAGAGAGAGAGAGAGAGAGAGAGAGAGAGAGAGAGAGAGAGAGAGGTCCTGGCACTGTACAGTGCCATTTGCTCAGTACCAGACTAATACACCGTAAAGGTGAGATGGTATGGGAGAGGAGGAGGGAGAAGGGAGGAGGAAGGGGAGGTGTGTGTGTTGGCCTTCTTCTTCACCCCGGGGGGGGGGGGGGGGGGGGGGGGGGGGGAGGAGGTCAGGCTATGCCTTCTCCATCTGCTGGCGGATCAGATAAGGAGCGACCGTCTTTTGTTCGCTGGTGCGAGGGGGGCAGGGTGAGGTCGAGAGAGGGGAGGGAAGGTCTTCGGTGATCACCCCCTTCCCTCCACCACCGTCGTCACAGTTCACCGCTGATAACAGAGAAAATGGAACTCTGATTTATTCGCTTATAAGTTTGTCGAGGTGTCTGGCGGGGTCCTTGTTCTCCGCAGGGTTTATGGTGGGGGAGAGGTGGTTTCTGTGTGAGTGTGAGGGCGTGGACGAACGTCGGTCGCTCGCTCGCTCGTTCGTTCGTTCGTTCGTCCTTGGGTTTGATCGCTGGCTCGACCGACGACGAGTTATGGTCGTGTGTGGGGGTTACGTTTCGGTCCCCCCCTCCCGAAACTAGGCCTGTCATAGGCCTGGTGTCAATGACAGTTCGTTCCCCGGTGTGCCATAAGTGGCACAGGTCGGGTGTGTGTGTGTGTGTGTGTGTTTGTGCTCCGATGTGCCATAAATGGCACCGGGCGAGTGTGAGTGTGTGTGTGTGTGTGTGTGTGTGTGTGTTTGTGCTCCGATGTGCCATAAATGGCACAGGTCGAGTGTGTGTGTGTGTGTGTGTGTGTGTGTGTGTGTGCCATAAGTGGCACAGGTCGGGTGTGTATATGCTCAGGTGTGTCATTACTGATCATATATGTCTATTTTCATGACAGATATACCTGTCATATCCACCGGTATATTCCAAAATTTCTGTCGTCATTCTAAAGGAATCGAAAATGTTGTTTGGACATACCAGTTGGTCGAGACACAAGCGACTAAATGCACCAAAATCTGGCCTTTTGGCGTTGATTTCCTGTACCCAGGTTCGATTCCTCCTCTCTCTTCCCCTATACCCCCCTAATTCCACAACAGAACATGTCATTCCACGTGAGAAATCGTGTCCATACCGTTCGAAATCTGCCAAAATACTGACAAACTTGACTCTTTTATGGCTCCCTGTGAGCGAGAATGGTTCAGTTTGGCGTTAGATGAATAATGTCTCGGGTGTTGTTGTCACTGCACTCTGGGCGTGTTGACCTTATTTAGGTGTTTGTGTTGTGTAAGATGTGTTCCCACGACATATTATTGGAGGTTTTTGTAGGCGCCGGCCAGTTTAAACGTCATTTGAGGCCATCTCCCAAACGCCTGCCTAGTTGAAATCTATCG
Organism: Panulirus ornatus; assembly: GCF_036320965.1. Lineage (NCBI taxonomy): Eukaryota > Metazoa > Arthropoda > Malacostraca > Decapoda > Palinuridae > Panulirus > Panulirus ornatus. Next base: position 20,323,332 of record NC_092235.1, read on the forward strand.
TCGAGGAGGCTCGTTTTCTCTGAACGTTCTTCGCGTCCATTTTCTCACATTCGCCGGTCTTTTCCGGGGTGACATAAGTATTCTCGGTAGTCGCACTATTTTAGTCTTTTGTTCTCTTTCCGTAAGGTGAAATGGAGGGAGAGACGAATAGAGAATAAATGTGATATCAATTAAACGTTCTCATCAGGATTATTTCGTCTATGAAGTTCTAGATTTATTATTAATTGAGAGAGAACCGTTTAAATATGATACTTGGGGCCATTAATTTCTGATGGAAATCTATGTAATTCACACTACTTCTCTGGACATACGCGACTACGGTGGCCACAAATGGCTGCTTTTTGCTGATACATTAATCAGCCTTCAGCATAAAGAGGTAGTGACTGTAAAACACCCAGTCCTACACTCCCTTCCGATGCTCAAGAACTGACCTAGACTAACACTACGAGTGAAAAGTCACCTTCGCTTAGAATTGTATCCTCGTCAGTAGACGAGAGGAGGCACAGGCTCATTCTCGCCCGAGAAGGGTCCATCCTTACCCTGCTCCTGAAGGACGAGCAGCCTCGGAGTTGCAAGGGCCTCTGAAAGGATTCCGGTGATTTTAGGATAAGAAGATTGAACTCTGGCCCCATCCGTCTTGCATTCCTCTTGACGTCTTTCCATCATTCCCTTGACTCCAGCAAGCCCCTAACTCCTCAGGGGAGGGAGACAGGGTTATCGAGGTGTATTTCATCTAATGGCGTACATACATCGTCCATATGTCCTCGAATATCGCACCGTTCATACATCTGAAGGCAATTTTGGACTTTGACCAAAACATGGTTTGTTTCCCAAAGGATCCTTCGTAAGTGCTGTCCTTTAGACAAGTTTGGCCCAGGAGACTCATATGATTCATTTTCTGAATTATAGTACTCGTCGTCTGTCTTTGAGCCCCTTCCTCCTCCCCAATATTCATAACTTTACATTTTCCAGTTTCGAATCAAATTTTATAATCCATTTATCTGACCGGTGCTGTCTAGATACATTCGTAGCATCATAGAGTTTTTTCTCTCCATCATCAGCAAACATATTCAGGTACAGATCCACTGCGTCAAGATTTACGTAGATCAGAAACTGTAATGACCCCCCAGCAGTAAGCCCTTGAGGACCCCGCTTTGGCAAGTTCAGTTTGAGAAGAGGTTCCCCAGACGTGTGTCATCTGTCTCACTCCCTCTTACACAGCTATTCCTTCACACAACCACCTTCTCCTCTTGACTCCAGCAGGGAAGTTTAGCGTCTCTCATTCTTCGTTTGCTACACTTGAAATTTTGTGTGAAACTGTGTTAGATGCTTTTTTGGACTGGCTGACTCTCTTTTGTTTTGTTTTTTAATCATGTCTCATTTATTCCTCCTGTATTATCTTGTGGTCATTATTGGTCCCTCGTGTGATTTGTCTAGTTTGGCCTGATTTCTGATTCCCACACAGCGATCATGTGGGTCCATGAAATGAACGCCCTTTACATCTCTTGTTCTTTCATTTCCACTGGTTATTTGCCCCTTCTTTCATTTTGCATTCATTTTCTTAACTTTTCACGTGCATTTCTCCCAAAGTCATCATATCCTTTTTTTCTTTCTTTCTTTCTCTTTTCTTTCCTTATTCTCATTTATGACATTTCTCATACTCGTGTTTCAACCCTTCCCTTCTGGAAATATCTTGAGACATCACACATATCTCTGTCTTGTTCATTATTATTACTTTTTTTATTCCTTCATTCTACTATACACAATTACCTGTTTCTCTTCCTCTCTTTACCTTCCTGCCACACACACACACACATACACACACACACACACACACACACACACACACACATACACACACACACACACACACACACACACACACACACACACACATCCTCTGCTGCCTTCACTGTAATTCCTTGAAAAAGTCCCATAATCTTGGCACCTCGTTCCATTTTCTTCTATATATATCTTTCTGATACTTTTCCCCATTTTCTTGTTCGTTCAAACTCTCTCCACTTTCATCTCATTCTTCATTCCCATTATATTTCATTTTGTTTTCATCCTCCTCTTCGATAACACCATAAAATCTATACACCACGTCCCCCTTCATATAATCGTAGGTCGTGAAGCAAAAAAAGGAAATAATGACATCTTTAAATATGAGTTTATTTTAATTACTATAAATGCTATGAATGTCAGTAAAAAAAAAAAGACAGTGCGCACACCTACGTAGCAAATCATTACAAACATGTGTAATAGACTTCAGGTGTGTCAACCCTTAGTGACAGACCGGGAAAAAAATAGACACAAAAGTAAGAATTATACAACATTGATATTGTAGCTGACTCTCGCACTACCGTTTCACCAGATACCAGCTGTTGTGTGGGGGTGTCCAGCTGGCATCTTGCATGTGAGCTTCGTGTCGAGACATTCGTGGTTCACAACACTTGAATTTTAAGAGTCTATAGGATCCGGAGCATAGGCCAAAGTCACTTGCTTCCAAACACAAGGACTCGGCTTGAGATCATGAGGCATAGGAGGGGGGGGAAACAAACAAAAACAAATAAAAAAAGCTGTTAAAGTTATTACAAGAACCTTGCACTTGAGGAGGACATCATGACTACAAAATAATACATATAGAAAAGTACAAAAAGCCAAATATATGTACAGATAATCTACAACTGAATATATATCTATTAGCACGTGTAGAGTAACAACACAAAAAATAAGTCAATGAGCATTTGTGAGTTAAATGTGTACTGAATAGTATCTTAAATGCAGACCAAATGCGGGTAATCCCAATTACAAACGTTTATTATAGTAGTGAGCATCAGTACACAGCGGAATATCACAGACTAGTAGGAAATAAATGCACTATATCCAAGAATTAGTAAGTTAAAAGTTCACAATGGTCAGGTGGTTACTCTTCTCTGAGAGAGAGAGGGAGGGAGAGAGAGAGAGGGAGGGAGGGAGAGAGAGGGAGAGGTGGTGATGGTGGTGATGTGGTTGCCACATATATATTGGTTGTTTCTGGTGGTCGTAGTAGTAGTAGTAGTTGTTGTAGATATATTTAGACAGGATTCTCGTGTAGGAAATGGGTTTTGAGAGGTGTGGGGAGAGAGGGAAAGAGGAGAACCTACTCTAATGAGTATCAGTTTTGAGAAAATAACCACATCTGAATGTTTTGTATTGCAATATGTATTTTTTCATCAGGAGTTCTTTCTCCCATCTTAAGAGATGGCTGTATCAAAGCAGTCTTTTGGAACAGGTTGGAATAGATCTGTTTGCTAATTGAACTTGCACCTTATTATGCAAGTTTTACAACCAGGCAGAGTAGCACATTATGAACACATACGACCATATATATATATATATATATATATATATATATATATATATATATATATATATATATATATATCACACACACATACACACACACATGTGAATGTGCCTACATTTTGGCCTCGGAGAAATGTCCATGGATATCAATACCTGACATCAGTTCTCTGCACCATTTTATCATCCCTTTAGCTAGCTAGACACATTGAGTGTCTGCCTGTGAGGACTTTGTACCGTCTACTGAACCCCAGCTGAGAGACATGGTTGAGCAGCGGCTCCTGACTGAGGGGTCGTGGTGTGTAGGGGGGCGGCAGTGGCTGTGGTGCTTCTACCATCAGTATGGTACCTTGGTGTATCACACCATCACAGGCAGTTTTCTTTTCGTTTTGGTTCTGTGAAAGGAAAAAGAAAATTAATTGCATGAGGTGAGATTCAGTAAGATGTATTGTCTTGCCTTTAAGTAAGCTTCATGCTTATTTTGATACTTAGAGCTTAAGCTTACGATGTATGGGAAGGTAGTGATGATGTCTATGTTATGTGTGATGCACCGAAACCACAGCTCCCTTCCCACAACCAGGATCCACACACAGACCTTTCCATGGTGTACCTTGGCTGCTTCATCACGCTCTGTTTCAGTCCACTAACAGCACGTCGACCCCTGTATACCACAGCACCCCAATTCAGTCCCTCCCATGCACCACTTTCACCCTACTGCATGTTTAAGCCCCAAACACTCAAAAAATATTCGACATTCCATCTCCAGTTTAGCCTCCCCCTTCGCCTTGTCCCCTCCCTTTTCGAGACTTCTGCCCTCTTTGTCAGCCTTTCCTCACTCAGTCTCTCTATACGTCTAAACCAACACAACACACCCTCTTTAGCTCTCTTGATCATACTCTTCTTATTACCACACCTCTCTCTTATTCTGTTACCACTCACTCAATCAGCCCTTTTCACATCACATACTGTTTTCAAACATTCCATTTCCAACCTCTCCTTACACCTCCTATTGTGCTCAAACATTCCATTTCCAACCTTTCCTTATATTGTTCTCAAAACATTTCATTTCCAGCACATCCATCCTCCTCCATACGTTCTCACCTATAAACCCATGCATCGCATCCTTACAACATCGTTGGGACTACTGTACCTTCAGATATACCCATTTTTGCCCTCCCAGGTTGTAACCATTCTTTCCCCACATTCTTCAGTGCTCCCAGAACCTTTGCCTCCTCACCCATTTGCTGGCACGTCCACCTTCGAGCAGATGTATCACGAATAACGTAGCCATCAACTCATAGTGCATAATATAAGAGGTGTGTTAATAAATAATACAGGAGGTGTGTTAATACATGATACAGGGTGTGTGTAAATACATAATACAAGAGGTGTGTTAATACATAATACAGGTGTATAAATACATAATACAGGGTGTGTGTGTTAATACATAATACAGGAGGTGTGTTATAATACATAATACAGGAGGAGTGTTAATACATAATATAGGAGGTGTGTTAATACATAATACAGGAGGTGTGTTAATACATAATACAGGAGGTGTGTTATCTGCTTACATGACGACCCTTGACTGGGATGTGATCTTTTTGACGACTGTGGAAGGTCGTCCAAGATTGTCCTTGGAACATTCCACCACCACACGGTGCCCCGTCTTGCCCTGGACCTCACGCTTGGCGTTGAAGTCTTCACCTAAGATAAGATAAGAAGATATCTTTATCGTCTGGTTGTATACTCACTACAGTCGTGTTAGAAGTGATATTGTCTCTATGAAATCTTCAGATAAGATAATATGTCTTTATTGTCAGATTGTACACATACTACAGTTGTTTTAGAAGTGATATAGTCTCTATGAAATCTTCAGATAAGATAAGATATCTTTATCGTCAGATTGTACGGTCACTGCGGTTGTGTTAGAGAAGTGATCTAACTTTTATGAAATCTAGGATGAGGAAATCTGTGAGGAACAGGTTTTTTACCTCAAGGGGTCAATAAGTGCCTTTGCCAAGAGTGTGATGACGGCAGAGTACATGGTGTTCCACGAGCCATCTTTGCTATGTACCATCAGAAAGATTAGGGAGATGAAACATATCTACTCAGGTATTTAGATATCGTCTCACAGACTCTACATTACCCATGAGCTCTCAAATTACAGACGAAGGTATGAGGCGCACCTTCCCCCTGTTGTGGGCCGACCTTGTCTACCCGTTCCTCACCTCCTATGACCTCCAAGGAGTTGGTGGTCTTGTTGTTGACACCCTCGGTCGTGTAGGTCGTCTTGCCGTCCTTATCGGACACCGACTGCGTCATGTACCTCTCGCCGTCCGTGGAGGTCTTCATCTTGCGCGATAGACCATCGTCCGGGGCCGGTAGGGCACGTGGGGTGGGTTCGCTTTTCTCTCCACCTCCTTGCGTCACCCCTGCGTCGGAATATGTGGTATTAAAACTCATCAAGTGTCTGGTCGTCTACATAAACTTCCTGTACATGCATTGACCTGACCTTGCGGAAGCCGAAGGGAGCGATCTATAAACTACACCAACAGAGGAGTATGTATTGACCCATGGCTGCTTAGGGAGCACAAAACACTCGTCATCTACACAAGGAAATGAAACTCCTTTTTTTCTTTTTTCCAAAATCATCCCACTTGAATGTGCCCGGCACCCAGTCTTTTAGTAACAGCTTTCTAGACGACCCCTCCCCACCCCAAAACCACTCCATTAAAAGCATGGGCCAACCCCATACACAGACCTTTACCTTGTGGGTCTAACGAAGCCCCTTACCTCTGACTTCATCAGTCTACACAAACAAGTATACGCCTTCCTCTAACAAACACAACTATGTCAAAGCAAAGGCACACTTTCCATGACTCCAATTCCCCCACCCTCCTTAACCCGATCTTAAACACCGCTCTACCTGACCCATCTGAAACCACACTCCCTAGACACATAAGAGTTACACTTTCCAATCTACAGTCTTGTATGCCAATCATCATCTCCAACATCACGAACATCAGTTCACCACACTACCACACACATGATTCACCACACTACCACACACATGATTCACCACACTACCACACACATGATTCACCACACCACCACACGCATGATTCACCACACTACCACACACATGATTCACCACACTACCACACACATGATTCACCACACTACCACACGCATGATTCACCACACTACCACACACATGATTCACCACACTACCACACGCATGATTCACCACACTACCACACGCATGATTCACCACACCACCACACACATGATTCACCACACTACCACACACATGATTCACCACACTACCACACACATGATTCACCACACTACCACACACATGATTCACCACACTACCACAAAACATGATTCACCACACTACCACACACATGATTCACCACACTACCAACACATGATTCACCACACTACCACACACATGATTCACCACACACCACACACATGATTCACCACACACCACCAAAAAAAAAAAAAAAAAAAAAAAAAAAAAAAAAAAAAAAAAAAAAAAAAAAAAAAAAAAAAAAAAAAAAAAAAAAAAAAAAAAAAAAAAAAAAAAAAAAAAAAAAAAAAAAAAAAAAAAAAAAAAAAAAAAAAAAAAAAAAAAAAAAAAAAAAAAAAAAAAAAAAAAAAAAAAAAAAAAAAAAAAAAAAAAAAAAAAAAAAAAAAAAAAAAAAAAAAAAAAAAAAAAAAAACAAAAAAAAAAAAAAAAAAAACAAAAAAAAAATAAAAAAAAAAAACAAAAAAAAAAAAATAACAAAAAAAAAAAAAAAAAAAAAAAAAAAAAAAACAAAAAAAAAAAAAAACAAAAAAAAAAAAAAAAAAAAAAAAAAAAAAAAAAAAAAAAAAAAAAAAAAAAAAAACAAAAAAAAAAAAAAAAAAACAAAAAAAAAAAAAAAACAAAAAAAAAAAAAAAAAAAACAAAAAAAAAAAAAAACAAAAAAAAAAAAAAAAAAAAAACCAAAAAAAAAAAAAAAAAAAAACAACAAAAAAAAAACAAAAAAAAAAAAAAAAAAAAAAAATAAAAAACAAAAAAAAAAAAAAAAAAAACAAAAAAAAAAAAAAATAAACAAAAAAAAAAAAAAAAACAAAAAAAAAAAAAAAAAAAAAAAAAAAAAAAAAAAAACAAAAAAAAAAAAAAAAAAAAAAAAAAAAAAAAAAAAAAAAAAAAAAAAAAAAAAAAAAAAAAAAAAATACCCACACATAACACACACACCACCACACACATGTCACACACCCACACAATCACCACACACCACACACATATACCCACCACAGATTCACCCCCCCACACACAATGTTCCCAATACCACACATTACCACACACCACCACAATTCACCACACACAACAGATACCCACTACACACAATATCACACCCACACATATTCACCACACACCACACAGATCCACACCACACATGTTCACCAACACCACACAATGATCCCACACACCACACCATGATCACCAACCACCAGATCCCCACACCACAACAGATCCCACACACACCATGATCACACACACCACCAGATCACCCAAAAAACACACCACCAGATCCCACACACACACCATGATTCACCACCACACCATGATACACCACTCCAACTGATCACCACCCACACCAGATACCACCACCACTGTTCCACACACAACTATCACCACACTACCACACACATGATTCACCACACCACCACACACATGATTCACCACACTACCACACACATGATTCACCACACCACCACACACATGATTCACCACACTACCACACACATGATTCACCACACTACCACACACATGATTCACCACACTACCACACACATGATTCACCACACCACCACACACATGATTCACCACACCACCACACACATGATTCACCACACTACCACACACATGATTCACCACACTACCACACACATGATTCACCACACTACCACACACATGATTCACCACACCATCACACATGATTCACCACACTACCACACACATGATTCACCACACTACCACACACATGATTCACCACACCACCACACACATGATTCACCACACTACCACACACATGATTCACCACACTACCACACACATGATTCACCACACTACCACACACATGATTCACCACACTACCACACACATGATTCACCACACTACCACACACATGATTCACCACACTACCACACACATGATTCACCACACTACCACACACATGATTCACCACACTACCACACACATGATTCACCACACTACCACACACATGATTCACCACACTACCACACACATGATTCACCACACCACACACGCATGATTCACCACACTACCACACACATGATTCACCACAACTACCACACACATGATTCACCACACTACCACACACATGATTCACCACACTACCACACACATGATTCACCACACTACCACACACATGATTCACCACACTACCACACACATGATTCACCACACTACCACACACATGATTCACCACACTACCACACACATGATTCACACACTACCACACACATGATTCACCACACTACCACACTCATGATCACCACACTACCACACACATGATTCACACACACTACCACACACATGATTCACCACACCACCCACACACATGATTCACCACACTACCACACACATGATTCACCCACACTACCACACACATGATTCACCACACCTACCACACACATGATTCACCACACTACCACACACATGATTCACCACACTACCACACACATGATTCACCACACTACCACACACATGATTCACCACACTACCACACACATGATTCACCACACTACCACACACATGATTCACCACACCTACCACACACATGATTCACCACACGACCCAACACACACATGATTCACCACACCATCACACACATGATTCACCACACACCACACACATGATTCACCACACTCACCACACACATGATTCACCACACTACACACACATGATTCACCACACTACCACACACATGATTCACCACACTACCTCACACATGATTCATCACCACATCACCACCACATACACATGATCACCACACCACCACACACATGAATTCACCACACTACCACACACATGATTCACCACACCACCACACACATGATTCACCACACTACCACACACATGATTCACCACACTACCACACACATGATTCACCACACCTACCACACACATGATTCACCACAACTACCACACACATGATTCACCACACCTACCACACACATGATTCACCACACTACCACACACATGATTCACCACACTACCACACACATGATTCACCACACTACCACACACATGATTCACCACACTACCACACACATGATTCACCACACTCACCACACACATGATTCACCACACCTACCACACACATGATTCACCACACTACCACACACATGATTCACCACACTACCACACACATGATTCACCACACTACCACACACATGATTCACCACACTACCACACACATGATTCACCACACTACCACACACATGATTCACCACACTACCACACACATGATTCACCACACCACCACACATGATTCACCACACTACCACACACATGATTCACCACACTACCACACACATGATTCACCACACCACCACACACATGATTCACCACACTACCACACACATGATTCACCACACTACCACACACATGATTCACCACACTACCACACACATGATTCACCACACTACCACACACATGATTCACCACACTACCACACACATGATTCACCACACACCACACACATGATTCACCACACTACCACACACATGATTCACCACACTACCACACACATGATTCACCACACTACCACACACATGATTCACCACACTACCACACACATGATTCACCACACTACCACACACATGATTCACCACACTACCACACACATGATTCACCACACCACCACACACATGATTCACCACACTACCACACACATGATTCACCACACTACCACACACATGATTCACCACACTACCACACACATGATTCACCACACTACCACACACATGATTCACCACACAACCACACACATGATTCACCACACTACCACACACATGATTCACCACACTACCACACACATGATTCACCACACTACCACACACATGATTCACCACACTACCACACACATGATTCACCACACTACCACACACATGATTCACCACACTACCACACACATGATTCACCACACTACCACACACATGATTCACCACACTACCACACACATGATTCACCACACTACCACACACATGATTCACCACACTACCACACACATGATTCACCACACTACCACACACATGATTCACCACACCACCACACACATGATTCACCACACTACCAACACACATGATTCACCCACACTACCACACACATGATTCACCACACCTACCACACACATGATTCACCACACTACCACACACATGATTCACCACACTACCACACACATGATTCACCACACTACCACACACATGATTCACCACACTACCACACACATGATTCACCACACTACCACACACATGATTCACCACATCACACACATGATTCACCACACTACCACACACATGATTCACCACACTACCACACACATGATTCACCACACTACCACACACATGATTCACCACACTACCACACGCATGATTCACCACACTACCACACACATGATTCACCACACTACCACACACATGATTCACCACACTACCACACACATGATTCACCACACTACCACACACATGATTCACCACACTACCACACACATGATTCACCACACTACCACACACATGATTCACCACACTACCACACACATGATTCACCACACTACCACACACATGATTCACCACACTACCACACACATGATTCACCACACTACCACACACATGATTCACCACACTACCACACACATGATTCACCACACTACCACACGCATGATTCACCACACTACCACACACATGATTCACCACACACATGATTCACCACACACATGATTCACCACACTACCACACACATGATTCACCACACACATGATTCACCACACACATGATTCACCACACTACCACACACATGATTCACCACACTACCACACGCATGATTCACCACACTACCACACACATGATTCACCACACACATGATTCACCACACACATGATTCACCACACTACCACACACATGATTCACCATCACACATGGTAACCACCATACAGCCTCCACAGTGACGACACGGAACGACTACTGCATTTGTTGACTTGTGGTTCTGCAGTTTGGACGTGGCTAACTTCCTAAGCGCTGTGGAAACCCGTATAGAAAACGGTCCTGGGGTAGGATGGTAGAGTAAGGTGAGGTGAATTATACCAGTATAGCATACACAAGTAACCTCAGTAGACAGGCAAATGGACACAGACAATGGTACATAAAACCAGAAAGTATGTGTTGAAAAATGACATAAAAGTCTACGTATGTTTGACAATGATTCCTCAAGTGCATAGGATGGACCAGGTATATGGAGCGTGTTCAATCCCTCACACATATTCTCAAGCCATGCCTTGTGTGTTGATAGGAAACACTAACTTCATTGATATAAAAGTTTTAGTAACTTTTCCAATCTTGTACACTGAGGCTGATTTATCCAAAACCAAAGTTACCCTTCTAACCATCTCTCCCTACTGATAGTTAGCTTTAAATGGATAATGACTCAAAATATGAATAGAAAGAAAATATAGGAAAATAAAGAAGGAAATGAATCCATATTCATTAGACTACTGTTTACAAATGACGTTAAATGCGTCTTTACCTCCAAAAAACACCCTCCCTCCCCCTCCAAAAATAAATCCAAGACGTTTTGCTTGTGAGTAGCCTGGCGTCTATTTTGCTCTGCTCACAGCAATCCTCACCTGTTGAGGACGTCTCCTTCGTTTCTGTGAGCAGCTCACCGCCACCGGAGAGTTTACGTGACCCTCTTCTCACAACCCTCCTCACAACACTCTTACTCGTGCGCTGACCTCCCTTCACCTCCTCCTCCGTCTCGTGAGTGAACCTTTGGCCTTCCTGCAATGAAATGTATGTGTGAGTCCTCATTATGAGTTGCTATATATATATATATATATATATATATATATATATATATATATATATATATATATATATATATGAATGCTTAAGAGCAAAGGATGAGGCAATCGTAGAATCTGTCGTTTCTAAGTGGCTAAATTCACTTATATTCTACGTCCCAAAACACTTGAGATATCCTGTCTCCTGTCTCCTCATTTCCTATGATTCTTAAAGCTTCAAAATCCCTCTATATATTTTTTCTTTGGGTTGGATCCTCTCTTAGAGCACATCATCTGTCGTCTAAAAACTTCAAAATCCCCCTATAGATATCTCTTTGTATTGGATCCTCTCTTAGCGCGCATCATCTGTCGTCTAAATACCTCAAAATCCCTCTATAGATTTTTTCTTTGAGTTTGGATCCTCTCTTAGCGCACATCATCTGTCGTCTAAATACTTCAAAATCCCTCTATAGATTTCACTTTGTATTGGATCCTCTCTTAGAGCACATCATCTGTCGTCTAAATACCTTTAAATCCCTCTATACATATTTCTTTTGGTTGGATCCCCTCTTAGAGCACACCATCTGTCGTCTAAATACCTCAAAATCCCTCTATAGATTTTTTCTTTGGGTTTGGATCCTCTCTTAAAGTGCATCATCTGTCGCCTGAATACTCGCCTTTTTCATGAGTTTTCCCTGGACGTCTGTTCCAGCTGCCCAGTCCTCCAAAGCCTTTGACGCGTTGGCCTTGAATACCCTCTCCTTCCTGGATTTACCACTGTTGCTCCGGACAATCTGGCGTGACTGGGTGGAGAAGAAAAAAGAAAAAGGTGAAAATTGCTTTTAATTGATTGTGGACCTCATAACTATCGGGTTGTTATATGGTCGTAATTGTCATGAAGTTTGTGAAAGGTGTTCCACTCCAGTTTGAAATCTGTCGCTTAATGTAATTTCATAAGACAGAAATGCTTTTTGAAGTACTTATGACGAGACAAAATGCAAAGGAAATGGGCATTAGAGATAGATAGATAAATGATAGATAGATAGATAGGTAGATAGATTGATAGACTGTGTCAAAATCAAATGGTTTGTTCCACACTTCAAAATATAAAGTTATATGATGTCAATATTTATACATAATAGACTTGCCTAAATTTTGTAGTCACATGTAAGAACTCCTCACTTGACGAGGGAGGTACTTCCCCTCAGATTTTGAAACAGTTTTCAGGATAGTCCACATCCATTGTATCTATACAGTTCTCATCATTCACACAGGGTTGGATTATGTATACTACATGTAGGGATACACCCTTTCGCAGGGTTCAGTCCTGTATACCAAATGCACATCACCTGCTGAAACTTTAGGAGAGACTTGTATGAAATAGACTTTTGCGGGTGATCTTCATTTGTTAATTAATCTATAAACTGAAACTGTGCTTAGGAACAACAACTTAGCTACACAGAAAAAAAAAAATGAGCATCAATGGCAGTATTCTTGGTTTTCTCCCGTCCACTCTGAACCCTTTCACACACCAGTATAGGGGAAGTGTAGTAGTATATTGTTCTATAAACATGATATAGACATATACGATTTGGATCCCTTTTCCTTTACACGAGAGGAGGAGGGTAAATTCTCAGGAGATGAGCAGTAAAAGGATTAAATCATCAGTACATCATGTCTGTTCCCCAAAGTCTGTTAAGATAAACTTGTTGCATCTACATATGACAACACATATGAATGTCAATATTTGGCAATGCCGACTCGGTCTTTATGAGTGTGCAAAGCATAGCCATGATTTGAAGTTATTTAGTTAAAGCAATTATACTGAAGATGTTTAAAGGTTTAAGATGCGGCAATGGAGTTCAGCAGTTGCGGAGATCCTTCTGCTGTAGCCAAACCCTTTAAGGGAGTTCTTAAAGAGAATAGAGATCAGAGATAGAGAGAGAATAGAAAAGTAATCATGCATGTTTCTTGCATCTACATATGTCGTAATATTTAAGTAATATCTGAATCAGATGTATAGAATATGCATTACTTTGAGGCATCAAAATTACATTTACAGAAATGTAATTCATAGACACCCAAAATCTTAAAGTACCAAGAAGAGAATACATAATGAATGTAAGATTACATTTGAATTGATCTTTGAGTAATATCTAATCACATTAATCATCCTGCCCTCACTGTTTATGGTACGTGTGATAGAACAGTGAAAGACATGACATGAGGAGGACGCACCTTCTCCGAGGACCCGAGTCTGGCTCTCCTAACTGTTGTCTTGGTCTTGGTCCATCCTGCGGCGTCCTGCACGAAGGTCTCGTCCTTCAGGTCATCCTGATCCTCCTCGGAGTCCTTCCGCTCCTTCTTGAGCTTCGTCGACCCAGCTGCATCTTGGGAGCGGTTTCTCTTGAGACTAGAATTCCGACGGACGACGAGGTGTCTTGATTTGCCGGAGCTTGTAGAACTCGTCCTGGGGAGGCCCTTCGGGGCGGACGGACTTGAAAGCATTTCCTTGGGTGGTTTGGGTTTTGCTGGCTTTTTCCGATCCGGTTTGACGTTACTCGCTCTCCTGTGGTCTCGGACGGGTGAGGATTCTTTTGACCGGGGTTCTAGACTGGAGTCTCTCTTCTTATCTGCCTCATCTGGGACTGGGTCATTGTCAAATACCTCATCACTGTCGTAATTAGTGGCTGTTGGGACCTGAGTGCACGAGGTGTCTTCATCAGTTTCCTCTGAAGGTGGCTGGTGGTTGGCCATGTCTTTGCAGTATTTACGGGTCATGTCATTTAATTCTTCGGAGAACGACAGGTTTGGCTTGAATTGAAATCCCTCTGGTTCCTCCGCCACAGAACCTTTCGGTTTCACTTCTCTGGACAAAATGCTCGAGAGGGAGACGGGTCGAGCGTCTTTCTCTGGCGTCGACCTTTCTGATGTCTCTCCAGATCTTGACGGCCTTTCCTTGAAGTAATTCGAGACAAAGGGTTCGTGTGCTGAGGAGGGAAATTGTCTGTCGTCCTCATCCATCGTACAGTTGCTGTCTGTGACACCCCAGGCTAAAGACTCGGAAAATCGCTTCTGTGAGGGACTCTTCTCATGTGTGTATCGTGATGGGAAAGGCTCTCTGCTCTCAGAATATTCTGAACGCTCTAAAGAGAATTTCTTCTTGTCAGGGACACAATTGACATTTCTACTCTCACGTAAACTAGAGAAAGTGGACGATGTCAGGTACATCGGATCTGGTTTGTCTTCTTTGTGCAAGTGAGGAGTGTTGAATGTAGCGACTCTGTGTGGATCGACACCTAAAGTCATTGTCTTTATCGTGACGGAAGGTTTTGCGAAGGTGAAAGGCTTGTATGGTGATGGCTGCCATGACCCATTACTCTCCTTTTGGGGACTTGTCTCCGCATAGTTCATTTTAAGTCCCTTCTTCCTCTCTTCACTTCTGTCCTTCAGTCGGCTGGAAGACCTCAAGGAAGAGGACATGATAGGATTTGTACTCTCGTCTTCCTCAGTGTCTGTTTCCAGGGACTCCGTTCTTGTGCCTGGAGAAGGGGCAATGTTTTCCTTCTGCTCTTCGCCTGGAAGGCGAACCCTTTGTTCATCCCTCAAACTAGATTCAAGGATGACACCAAGCCTTGACGCCAGATCGTGAGACTCCTTTTTGATAACCCTCTCTGGGGTTGCTCTTGGGGAGGTTAGAGGCGTGGACGTCATCGAAGAAGATCGCGAGGAGCAATCCCCCAATATGGAGGACAGACTGACTGGTCCTCGTCTTTCATTCATGGCTTGAAACTGGTCTGACTGAAGGGATTCCCTGACGGAGAATCTCAAAGACGTCGTCGGAGTGGACGGGAGTGATGGGTTCGATTTGAATGAACAAGAGGCGTCTGTAGGATCGACACACTGTTTGGTGAAATGGGGCGAGACAAGCTTAGACGACAACAGTGGCTGTGTGGATGACACTGTTGGGTTGGATGATGATGGTTTGGGTGAAGGGGAAGAAGATGCGGTGCTGGTGGTGGTGGTGGTGGAGGAATATTTCATCAATGCTGACTGAAGTTGGTCATTGAAGATCTTGGAGGAGGATGGAGTACATCTCCTCATTGGAGGAACAGGGCTTGTAAATCCATTAAGTTTTTCACTAGGGTCGTCTTCAGTGTAGATATTCTCAGAATATTTCGTCCTGTCCTGATGTATTTTGGATTGAGTTAAGGGAAACGTTGCTGTCTCAGGCGAGTTTGGTTTCTCCAAGTTAGGGATGTGGTCAGAGGAAAGTGTGTTGAGCATCTTATTCAACCATTCTTTTCTGTTCTTTGGATCTTTGATGCTTGATCTCCCTTCACTCGTGCGCTTCACGTGGCTGAAAGACGTCTGGGAATTATATTTATCCCTTTCATTCACGTGTTTACTCGACTCCCTTCTCTTCATTTCCAGGTAAGGGGATGGATAGGCTTGAGATTTTTCGTGGAGGTTGTGTGGTTTGGGTGGCACAGGAGGGGAGACTTTTCTTGAATACTTGGACGAGTCTCCTCCTCCTCCTCCTTCCTTCAGCCTTGGCTTTGACTCTGAGACTTTAACCTCATCAGTGAAGATCTCAGAGGATAATGGTGGTGGGGGTACGTCTTTCCCTCTGTTACTTGCTGTTCTCTCAGGTGAGGAGGTTTTACTGGAACTCTTCCTTAATCTTGAGGAGGAGGAAGAGGAGGAGGAGGTGTTGGATGGTCTTCCTTTCTGACTAGAGGTCCCAGATACCTCCCTCTGCACGGCGGAATTCTTCCAGTTATTTTCAGTGAGGATTCTATGGGCTGGGTGCTCTCTCCTGTCACTTGATGGGCGAGACTTTGAGGCTTCCTTCTGTGTCGTAGGATTGGACGATTTACGGTTTGGTGAGTGAGTCTTGGATGATGCCCTACGACTGAGTCGCTGGGGTTCGTCGTGGGGGCTGGGGTTTCTCTGGGGGGAGAGTAGCTTCTTAACCATGTAAGGGGATTTCATGGCGACTGATGTCTCTTTCACTGACTCGGTTTTGGGGATGGAATGCAAGTTTTCAGAGGAGATCTTCCTGAAAACAATGTCGTCTTTGCCATCGACCGTCCCATTTATGTCCGTCTTCTTATCCTTACTGAACATTGACATGAAACTTCCGTGCATTTTGACCAGTTCCTTTATCTTGGTGGAGACGGGTTTCATAGAGAGATTCTTGTTGATACGATTCTTTTCCTCATCTTCAAGTCTCTGTCTCTGTATAGCCTCCCACTCCAACAGACTGCTCCTCCTCCTCTCCTCCTTCTTCCGGAGGGATATTTGCCTCTGCTCCTCATCACCCACAACTTCAACTTTCACCTGGTGGACTTTGTGCTTTGACGTCTCCTCCACAAATTTATCCTCGGACTTGTGCATCCCTCCGCTGCTCGAGGTACTTTGTGTGACCAACTTCGTTCCAAATGCTTTAGATAACACTTCAGCTGATCTGGGTAACAGCTGTTCACCTATTGCGTCGTTATCGTGACTACCAATTTTGACTGACTTTGATTTATTTAACTCTACACAAGAGGCCATGGACATGATGGCATGGCCATTCGAATGGGCCTTCGCACTCGGGTGGGGATGATGATTATGTCTATGTACATCACTAGGATTTGTGATTAGAGTCAAAGTCTTCATCCCTTCGGTCCGCCTTATATTTTCAACCTCCTTCTGTGTCTTCAAATGTACGAGCGTGTCTTCCTCAAGTTCCCTGAAGGTAGTTTCTGGTCGGGTTTTCTGGTCGGCGCTGAAGGTGAAGCTGAAGATTTTCGCGGGTGGTTTGGTCGGTTCTCTCGTCTCGCTGCGGGAGGAGGAGGAGGAGGAGGTGGTGACGACGGAGGAGGAGGAGGAGATGGGTGGTTGTGGTGAGCTGTTGCTGCTGTGTAGGACCTGAGGAGCCTCGTTTCTTTCGGTGGACGTGGTGGGGGTGTTACCGTACTCAGTCGAGGAGGTAGTGGAGGTGGAGGACAGCTGCTCCTCCTCTGTGGGAGAGACAAGATGATGGATAAGAGTCTGGACAACACTTTGGAAACTCTGGAGTTGTAAGATTTCCTGATTTACCTGGTGGGCTTATACGTAAAAGTCAAGTGGCAGTGAATATATCCATTTTTGCAAAGATGTTATGTAAAATACATCTATCACCGATGTACATATATGTCAAAGATCATTTTAATGTGAATTTAGTCATAGCTGTTAAACAAATCTTTTTTTTTTTATAGGAATGAGTATTAATCTGATTAGTTCACAGCAGATTGGACATAGCCGCCTATATGTTAAATATATTCCTATGAGTCCACGGGAAAAATGAAAAACTATAAGTTACCAAGTGCACTTTCATGTAATCATCACATCATCAGGGGAGATACAAGAAAGAAACACAACAGTCAGTTGATATACAACGCAGAGACGTAGCTAGGACGCCATTTGGTAAACAAGTGACTTTTCCCCGAGGACTCATAGAAATATACTTGATCACGCGCAAAATTGTGAATCTTTCCAAAATGTTAAGTACATGAGTTATAAAGTCACCATAGGCGGTCTTCTTGTCCCTTCAGTAAGGACGTAAACACCTACACACCAGAAGAGTTTGTCTTTAGATGCACCATATTCTACTTCTGAGGCCTCAATGTCGACTTTCTCCTTTAGTGAGAAGTGCATTGTGTTCAAGAGAACAGGAATCTTGCCCAGCAAAGACACAGTTACAAGGAGATGACTTACCCTGCTACGGAAAGTGGGTTAGGGAGTTACAAACGTACCTGAAGTGTGAAGTTTTCGTTCTGTTGTTGATAGACCGAAGATTATTAAGTAGGTGTTCAACACGATTTGAAAATTTCGTTTTATTGTCCTTGTGTTCGTGGTTCTTGAAAACGGTTTGATGAAGGTTTTCATTTGTGATCTGTGCATACGTAGATATGTACAATGAACTGATAAGTACAGTGCTGTACAGTGAAGTAATTTTTTGGTACTGTACAACTTTACATAGTCATAAAAATAGGAGCATTATAGTCCCATACTTGACAATGTCACATCTTTCAAAATCTTACAGTTACTTAACCAATTTTTTTTACTTTTGTTTCTTGTTTCACGCAGTTGACTGTGTGTGTGTGTGTGTGTGTGTGTGTGTGTGTGTGTGTGTGTGTGTTGCTATGATAATAATGCTACCACAGTGAAATATAAAGTCCCTTTGTGTCATATGGTTTCCTTCTGAGCACAGTCACGTCTGTATCTGAGAAAGTTATGGTCACACAGGAATGGCAGTCAATAGTTTTTTCTTGTGTGTGTGTGTGTGTCATCTTTACCAAGAAAAAAATCTATCCATCTCTGTCTTTGTTGTTTGATGAATGTTAAAGAAAATATTGGAAATATACGTAGCAGCACTTCAGAATGGTAGTAATATAATACATCCAAGACAAGAGGATTTATTTTCAAAAGAATTTGATGTCTCGTATCACCTGGTTCAAATCATTAGCAACTTTGTTATATACTGTGGTAAACTAATCAGATTATCAGCAGCTTTGTTAAGTACGTTACAATTGTAAACGAACCAAATTATCGGCAGCATTGTTATATACTTTGGTAAACAAACCAAAGTATCGGCAGCATTGTTATATACTTTACAATTGTAAAGTACTTAGATGGTCCTCAACATTAGGAGTAAGCAGTTAGGACAGTTCACATCGGTCGTTTGCTTGTTAATGACGTACCATTAAGAAGGCGTGGAGCTCCTGAGCTGTGGTTGACCATACCATGCATGGGTCTTACCTGCTGTGCATGACTGGTGAGATCCATCCGTTGTGCCTAACTGTACCACTGGCGAACCTCACCTGTAGTGGTAGTGGTGGTAGTCGTCTACCACCACTGCTGGGCCTTACCTGGAGTGGGCTTCGAGTACCACTGGTGGACCTTACCTGTGGCAGGTGGCCGTACGTCTACTGGGGTGAGTTGGTAAGAGGCGAGGTAAGCTGAGTGTGTTGTGGTGGGAGTAATTTGCAGTGTTAGTTCCTGGTAACGACCCAGGGCGTGTGAGTCATTGACGGACTCCTCTCTCTTGAGTGCTTCGTGTTCATTGTCCTGTTCCTCCTGTTCTACAGACAGGTGTTCTCGTTCTTCTTCGAAGTCGTGATGGCTGGCTGGATCATTGGAAGGTTTGGCAAAAGTTTGGATTACAGTCCAGCCCGACTCGCCGTGGCTGTTGTGTCCAGGAGGGACGACGCGAGAGGTGCGGTCTTCACCGAGGGTTGTGGTGGTGGAGGAGGAGGAGGACACTTGAGGCACTGGTTGTGGAATTCGATATGTTATAATATCTTGGCGAAGGGTGTGGTTAATAACGTGGTGGTGGTTGTGGGTGGTGGTGTGAGCTTCAGTGGATCCTGAGCCTAATGTTGGAGGGTTGGTATCAGCACCATCGTCGCTTTCCCAAGGGCTTGGTGTTGCTAAAGGAACTCCAGGTACAAAAGTGTCATCTTTGGGCTCTGGAATTGATAATGTGACGCTTGATAACACTTTGTCTCCCTCCCTTGAACATTGTTGTATCATAATCTGTCATTACATAACACATTTTACCTTATTTACACAGAGCAGTCACCATTTCATTTATTTATTTATTTATTTTTTGAAATACCATGTACCGCCAGACATTCCATTGGCACTCCAGTTTGTATGTCCTACTTTGGCTAAGAAAACTAAACATGTAGACACAATGTACATTTACCAGATGGTTCACACTAATAGCATGGATCTGTTTCTTTACTCTGTCGTAGTGTGAGCTCTTCATCAGAGATACGATCTCGTAACACTTCGTACCAAAGTGAGAGCCAACGAAAAAGGAAATTAAGCTACTATTTGCTAGGTCGAGGCGCACTGCTCACTGCCTCTTCTCCTCTGAACTATGTATGACCTTCTACTATTATTTACACCTTTATATACATACTTTCTAAAGGCACAATTTATATCACATATGCATAAAAGTTTTTCTAAGGATAAGAAGATGATGTGTCATTCTCACACTACAGAGAGAGTCTGACCATTGGTTGTCAGACCAAGTCGACCCTGTCCCATCTCACGGTGCAGGGCAAATGTTCTTGTAAGATTATTAGGCTTGGGTTCATGAAGCAGAGTCTAGTAGTACCTGCAAGTCGACCCAACTCCCTCAAACTATTATCGTATCTTACACAAGAGTCTGTTCGAAAATGTCATATCTTTTTTTTATTTTAAATTGCATGTAACACCATAGATTCTGATGGAATCACTTAGAGGCTAAAGTTTTGTTTCTTTCCTTCACAAATATAGCGTCAGATAACATGCAGCCACACTCATCATCATGTCCTGCTTGCAATCACTCATATACACATCCTGCTTGCTGTCTGGGGGGGTTGGTGGAGCGGGCTAGCCAAATCACCCTGCAGATTGTCCAAGAACAGGGGCGTTTCCACCTCCCACCTTAGAGCCCCATCCTTGACACATGATACCTAAGGGCAATCGAGAGATGGTGACCCCTTTTTATCATCTCTGGGTGTGGCTAGTGGTGTGCCAGGAGCAACAGCAGCAGCAGCAGGAACAGCAGGAACAGCAGCATCAGCAGCAGCAGTAGCAGGAGAACAGGTAGTGCTAATGAAGCCAGGCTGGACTGGGTCGGTTAGTGAGGCGGGTTAGCAGGGAGGAGCGGGCGAGAACTGCAACATACAGGACAATAGAGTTAGCCGTCACATGCCACACTTACACAGTATACAGTCACGGACGAGAGTCAGGTAAGGGACGTGCCTGAGGGCTGAGCAAGTGCTGTGCCAAAGCTGTATGGATCTCATGTTCCTGTTTGTTGAGACATAGGACTCCGTACAGCTTCGACAAGGCATGTCCCTGGATTTTGTCGTCTATGACTGTATACTTTCCCTCTTCATCTGTTAGGAGTAGCGCTTACTGCTAACATTACTCTACTCTTCAAAGTCTCTATGGCAAGCGTGGTCAGAATCTAGCACAAACTACTTATGAACCAATCTACTCTGTCACAATGCATATGTTGTAGTCATTCGTATATATATATATATATATATATATATATATATATATATATATATATATATATATATATATATATATATATATATTCTACATCAAGAAGCACATTGACTATTTTCCCTATGCTGTTATTAGTAGTATGCAAAAAAAGGGTAATTGAAAGGTGGGAGAATATAATCTTACATTATTCTTATAGAGCGTCAGAGGGAGTTACTAATAATCAATGAGATATGGTTATGATTAAATATATATATATATATATATATATATATATATATATATATATATATATATATATATATATATATATATAATGTCGTGAATTGAGATCACAGAGACATGCTTTGTGTATTCAGATTATTGATCACTAGAGAAACACATACCCTTTTTTTACTTTTAGTGTTTTTGCGAAGCATTGCTTGGAAATATAATATCAAATGCCGTGGGCACTACACACACACACACACACACACACACACCAGCTCTGCCGAATGGCAAAGTCTAGTAGACGTCCTCTCTCTCTCTCTCTCTCTCTCTCTCTCTCTCTCTCTCTCTCTCTCTCTCTCTCTCTCTCTCTCTCTCTCATTCTTATTCTCCAGCCCCAAGAACCCCATTTAGTTGGCACGTGCACCTTCCAGGCGGCTGCACTCTACAGAAAAAAACAGGAAAATGATGGTTACCTTTGAAGTGAGGAAGGTCCTCTCAAATCATCCCGTCTCGTCCTCACGTTTGCACCTCCTTACATCACTTCACACCCTGTGACTCCCTTCCATACCCTGTGACTCCCTTCCACCACCCTGTGACTCCCTTCCATACCCTGTGACTCCCTTCCACCACCCTGTGACTCCCTTCCACCACCCTGTGACTCACTTCCACATCCATGGTTATATTGCCTGCCACTTCACTTCAAGGTTTTCTCCATTCCAATTCACAACCCCAAACTAAACTGTCCCTCAATTCTGCTGAACCTAATAACCTTGCTTTGATGTACATTTATTCCCAACTTTCTCCTTTCACACACCCTTCTAAACTCAGTCGCCAACTTCTGCAGTTTCTCACCCGAATCAGCCACCACAGCTGTATCTCTCCCACAGACTGCATACTCGCCCCTCTCTCCAACTCTCGCATTTACCTTCCTTAACATCCCATCCTTAAAGAAAATGAACAGTCATGATGACATCACAAACCCCAGCTGCAGACCAACCTTCACTTGGAACCATTTACTGTCCTTTCTTCCTACTCGTACACATGCCTTACACCCTTTATAAAAACTTCTCATTGCTTCATGCAACTTTCATACCACACCATATATTCTTAATACCTTCCGCGAGGCATCTCTACCACTACTATCAAATGTTCTCTCTAGATCCGTAAATGCTACATACAAATCCATCTGTTTCTTAAGTATTTCTCGCACACATTCTTTACAGAAAACACCTGATCCACACATCCTCAACCACTTCTGAAATCACACTGCTCCTCCCCAATCTGATGCTCTATACAGGTCTTCACCCCATGTTCCCCCAATTATACACTCAACTGCCACATTGCTCACCTTCGCATTCAAATCGCCCATCAGTAATGGCCGTTCTCCTACGTCAAAATTGCTGACACACTCTTTAGCTATTCCCAAACACGTTGCCTCACATAATCATTTTTCTCATAGCCAGGTGCATAAGCAATGATAATCACCCATCTCTCGCTATTCACTTTCATTTTAACCTATATTAGTCTTGCATTTACTTTCTTGAATTTTTTTCACACACTCCCACAACTCTTACTTCAGAAGTAGTGCCACTCCTTCCTTTGCCCTTGAGCTTTTTTTTTTTTTTTTTTTTACTCAGAGCCGGAACATCCAGGTTTCTTTCCTCAAACATGCTACCTATCTTTCCTGTCTTTTCATATTGGTTACATCTACACACATTCAGACGCCCCAATCTGAGCCTCTGGTAACGTGAATTACGTATGAGTTGAGAAGCTAGAGACTGGTAGTGAGGTTAAGACAAGGGGTCGTGTTGAGATTACAACAACTGTTTTTTTGACACTGGGGACAACAGGTAGCTGGCATTTCACTCATTCTTCCCCCCTTAGCCATGGTGACGCTAGTACACTGGTGCTAATAATATGGACTATCTTGATAGAGTAAAGACAGACTATCTCATGGAATATACAAGTTCAATACTACGATACTCGTTGAACACTATCCTCAACATCTCTTTATCTTCTTACAATCATTAACCGCTAGTCTAAAGGTGTGGTGTACAGTGGGACTAATGATTCTTACCTGATGTGCCTAAGCCACGCCCTGTCCTGCAGGTGCCCCAGGCTGGGGTAGGGGGCTCCTGCACCTTCTGTAGGAATTCCCGCACTCCCTTGCTTCCCACGGTCACCGCCCTCCTGCCGGTGGACACCGTCGCCTTCCGCACCCCCCCGACTCCCGTCTCCTTGCTGTCGTAGCCTGGAATCCAATGGCACGTACTGACTTGGATTTTCTCCTCATTCGGCGGGATTTCTTTGAGCTTTATCATTCTCACCGTCCTCTTGCTCTCGCTCTGGTCATCGTCATCTGTGATGTCGCTGACGGCCCGGTCAGTCTCGCCTTGGGCCAGGTTTCCACCCGAGTCTGAGAGGGACTCTTGGCTCGAGGCCGTGGAGGAGCCGTGGCTGCCGCCGCTAGTGGAGGCCCTCCGGGGCTCCTCAATGACCTCCTGATTGCTGGAAAAGCTGGTGAGGGATGAGAAATCTCCGCTGTGTCTCTCTGTGTTAAAGTATACACCTTGTGACCGTCTGTGTAGCGAGTGTTCTGAGTGGAAGCGAAGCGAGTCGTTAGTTAATGCCGGTTCACGCTTGTTAGAGGAGACATGCCGGAGTTTTACGTTAAAGAAGCTGCCATTAGTAGCAGAGATAGCTGTGGTTGATGAGGAGGTGTGGTGGTGGTGGTTGTGGTGGTGACTGTTGTGTTGTCTGGCTTTATGAGGAGTATCTGAGTGTCCCTTGTAGTGTTCTTTCCTCACTTTGTGTCCGGTACTTCTTGTGTGACCACTGTCCAAGCCTGCGTCAGCTCCCTTACCTACAGAGTCCCAGTCAAAGGACGCGCTCTTCTGGTGTTCTACCTTTTGAAGCCACTCGCTTCTCTCTTCCCTCTTGAGCTCGTGCAGCACGTTTTCCACAGACCGTCTCTTGAGGATGCCCTTCGGCTTTGGGCGGTTGTCTTCGGCGCATACCACTTCGGGGACAATTTCCGTTTTCTTTAAGCTCTCCTCGAGAAACCTCATGAGCTCTGAGGCATCTTCCTTCCCTGTGGGGATTGGAAAATCGTACTCCTCGACGTTCTGGTTCAGCTGTTCTGCCGTCATCTTCGTGGGGTCCGGACCAGCCACGGACTCGAACTTGGAGCTGCTCTGAGGGCCCTTGGGCTCAGAGGCGGGGAACAGGTTGAGTGGAGTGTCGCCGAAACGCATGACCGGACGCTTGCCATTCCCTGAACTGGAGTTACTTGAAGATTTCTGGGTTGGAGGAACGTGGTCTCCGAATCTCGTTTCCTTCGACCTCTCAGAAGGGTCTGGAAAAGTCTCCTTCACCTGAATTTCACCAAAGCGCATCTCCTTCTGTTTGCCGTTACTCGCCTTCGTGGCTTTGGTCTGCGCTCCTCCCCAGTCGTGCTTCAGGTCGCCGAAGCGCACCTCATCCTTCTGGGGCCTTCGAGAACGCGACCTTCGACTGGAGTCCCCGTCAGAGGCCTCGGCAGCGAAGGTGTCGAAGGATACGCGAGGTCTTTCGGCAGAAGGTTCTCGAGATCGCTCTTTACTGTGTTCCAACATCCTGCTGGTGTCTTTATGAAGACCCAAGTCTTCGTTCACTCTGGTGATTGCCTCCTCGGCTAACTCGTCTCCAATGCGCGAGGCCTCCTCCTTTAGATCATCGAGGGCGTCTAAACCACCCCGACTCCACGCTGAGGAAGACTCGGTGACGTAGGAACTGGCGGAGTTGAAGTCGGTCGTGCTCGTCAGCGTTACATTCAGAGACTCGAGTTTCTTACGGGCTCTGGCCACCCACTCCGGCTCCTTACTGGCGGTCGAGGCTCTATCGGACAGCTGGTCCACTTGCTTAGCTGTCCGAAGACTCCGTCGCTCCTTGGCCAGTCGGATCCAGTTGGGTTTCTCCTCTTCCTCCAGTGTGATCTGCCCGGTGGACCGACTCAGTTTATTCCTCCTCGGAGGTGGGATAGGGTGAGGGTCTGAGGAGGGAAGTCCCTCACTCAGTGGCGGTAAGGAATCCCGCTTAGCTGTGGCTGTGTCGGGCACAGACAGAGCGGGAGGGCAAGAGGTCGAGCTCTCGAGACTGCCTATGGGGGTATTTTGAACTGGGGAGAAGAGTCGCGTCCCGTATTCCGTCTGGCGAAGTTTGTGGTCCCGCCAAGATGACTTCGAAGACCCGACTGACAAGACGCTCGACTGAATGGACGAGTGTCGACTGCCCAGATCAGGCGACGTCTGGACGGAATCGACTGATTTACTGACTTTGCGACTATTCCCCTGGTCAGCTCTCTCCTGGGGTGTCTTCAGCGAGTCCCAGGACTGCGTCCACTGCCAGGTTTCAGGCCGCTCGAAGATGAAGGTCTTTTGACACACGTGGACTGTGTCTTGGCTGTTGGCTTCCGTAGACTCCCTTCTGGTTACCTGAGTCTCATCCCTGGAGGTTGGGGACATATCCCGGGAACATTCTCCAGTTTCAGTGAGGTTCGAGACGCCGAATAAATAACTCCTCACCTCGTCCTTCTCCTTTTCCAATGTGGGACTAGACTGAACTTTGAACAGGGGGGATTCACTCCTGGAACTGTCTTGGTCTTGATCAAGAGAGCTCATAGACTTGGAACGAACCGAGTTTTGGCTCAGGTGGACTGAGGAGACATGAGACCCCGATGAGTCTTTCCTCTCACGTCCTTCGGAGAGACTCCTCAGCTGTTCTCTGATCTGTTCTCTCAATGCTCTTCTCTCGCGTCGTTCCTGCTGGATCTGTCGCTTCTCTATCGTCCTCCTGACGTTGAAGGCGCTGGCTCTCGAAGGTCTGTTTTCTGAATCACTTTGACGAACGTACATGCGCGAGGTACTGTCCTTTCGATTTGGTTCCGCCTGGTTCACGATCGAGACGTTGATTCCTCCATCGAACTCGGGATCGAGGTGGATAGGGACGATCCTCGAGGGGGCTTGGTCTTTCCCTCTCAGAGACCGTCTCGTCTGCAAATCCCGAATCCACAGAGGCGTCGAGTCTTCCGGGTTGAGATTAGTAGCTGATTTACTCTTCTTTTCGCTGATGGTAATAACAGTTCGCCGATTTACCAGTCCAGAGTCGGCAATGCTCTCGCGATCGCTGATCACAAAATCGGCCTCTGACGATGACCTGTTGTCCTCGGCGTTCCTGTCTAAGAGGACGCTGGCGGAGTCGAAGAGCGATTCCCTGTCCTCACTCCAGCGCCTGAAGCTGTCGCTTCTCTGGTCGTCTCTCGTGGAATCGCTGGGAGCTCGCGAGTCGCTGATATCACTGGACGATCTCCTTTTGGCAGCCAAGCGAGCGACTTCCTCTTTGATTCTTCGGAAGGATTCTTCTGCTTCGGTGGAGAAGTTGTTTAGGAGAGGGTTCGATCCCCCGACGGAGGCGCCAGACCGTCTGTATCGGTTCTGGAGAAGTCTTCTCCTTATTTCCTGTCTGGCTTCGATGCTATTTTGTCTCCTTTCTCCCTCCTGCCTCACCTGTTGTTTCACTTGTCTCTTCTGGAGCTCGTCGCCCAACTCCTCCCTAAAACTCAGGCTATGTTCCTTAAAGTCCTTGCGAGTGAACTCTCTCTCGACTCCGTGTTCTTCAGCTGCTTCACCACCATCGAGGTGCACCTCGATGTTGACCACCCTCGGGGTCTCCTCCTCAAGGTCGACGACTTCGAGGTCCTGATGGTCGAGAGCCAACTGGAGGCTGTCGGCCGAAGAACGCTTCGAGTTGCGTGAGCCACGTGACGGAGGTCGACGATTGCTGAGGGCGCCGCTCCGCCCGACCGACGCTTTGCCCTTCTGGTGCGAGTGGTCCAAGCGAGTCAGAGCAACCTGGGGGTGGCACAGACATTAGAGACACAGACGGTGGATGGCACAGACATTAGAGACACAGACGGTGGGTGGCACAGACATTAGAGACACAGGCGGTAGGTGGCACAGACATTAGAGACACAGGCGGTAGGTGGCAGACATTAGAGACACAGACGATGGTGGCACAGACATTAGAGACACAGACGGTGGTGGCACAGACATTAGAGACACAGGCGGTAGGTGGCACAAACATTAGAGACACAGACGATGGTGGCACAGACATTAGAGACACAGACGGTGGATGGCACAGACATTAGAGACACAGACGGTGGTATCATAGACATTAGAGACACAGACGGTGGATGGCACAGACATTAGAGACACAGGCGGTAGGTGGCACAGACATTAGAGACACAGACGATGGTGGCACAGACATTAGAGATACAGACGATAGATGGCACAGACATTAGAGACACAGACGATGGTGGCACAGACATTACAGACACAGACGGTGGATGGCACAGAGGGTAAGAGGGGCACACGAGAGCATAGGGCTGGGAAGTAAGGAAGTGGAGACTTGTGGAAAATGAAGGAAGAGACAATAGAGAAATCTTTAGGGAGATAAATGCAGGTTAATGAGTCAGGGGAGAGAGAGAGAGAGAGAGAGAGGAGTGGTCGTGTTTACATAGGATTTCCAAAGTTAGACATGGCATTCACAGCCGCTGTTTGAGTCTCACCGATACGTGTGTTAGTTCGTCATTGGCCAGGGATGAGGTTTTATAAAGTATGTGGTCTCTGAACCCTTATGTACGTTGCACTGATCCTAATCTACGAGATTCGTGGTCTGCTATAGAGGATTTAAACGACCCTTGAGCTCGACGGTACGACCCTCGAGCACGACGGTGCGACCCTTGAGCACGACGGTACGACCCTTGAGCACGACGGTACGACCCTCGAGCACGACGGTACGACCCTCGAGCACGACGGTACGACCCTTGAGCACGACGGTACGACCCTTGAGCATGACGGTACGACCGAACACGACAACGGTACGACCCTCGATCACGACGAAGGTACGACCCTTGAGCACGACAACGGTATGACCCTTGAGCTAGATGGTACGACCCTCGAGCACGACGGTACGACCCTCGAGGAGGACGGTACGATTCATGGGCATGATGATCGGCACCTCGGCTTGACCCCTAAGGGTCATCATCCTCAAGGGTCGTACCGTCGTGTTCAAGGGTCGTACCGCCTTGCTCAAGGGTCGTACCGTCGTGCTCAAGGGTCGTACCGTCGTGCTCAAGGGTCATACCGTCGTGCTCCAGGGTCATACCGTCGTGCTAGAGGGTCGTACCGTCGAGCTTAAGGGTCGTACCGTCGAGCTCAAAGGTCGTACCGTCGTGTTATAGGGTCGTACCGTCGAGCTCAAGGGTCGTACCGTCGTGCTCAAGGGTCGTACCGTCTTGCTCAAGGGTCGCACCGTCGTGCTCAAGGGGTCAAGATGGTCGCATTGCATGGCTTTCGATCAACTGGTGACGAAGATTTCTAACACGTCACATTATGGTTGTAAAGACACAAGGAGACGACGACATGAACCGAATGAAAGAAGGCGGGGCGGAGGAGGAGGAAAGAAGACCAGAAGCTGAGAATGAACTATTGAAGGCTGGTAACACTGCATTCAATGAAGCCAGAGACACCGTTGTGTATGAGTATTATTTGTGTGTTACTGGAAGAGAGAGAGAGAGGGAGAGAGAGTATCTCACACACACACACACACACACACACACACACACACCATAGCCTGTGTGTGTGTGTGTGTGTGTGTGTGTGTGTGTGTGAGGGTGGAAGTATGAATGGAGACGTCTGGTTTCGCTTGACGGCGCAGTCGATGGTGTAGAGTGAATACGTAAAGAGGCTGTGGCATGAAGGGAGGGAGGGAGGCGTTGCTTCCTCACATCCACCACAGACCATATGGTACCACATATGAATGACCATGGCATATATATATATATATATATATATATATATATATATATATATATATATATATATATATATATATATATATATATTATCCCTGGGGATAGGGGAGAAAGAATACTTCCCACGTATTCCCTGCGTGTCGTAGAAGGCGACTAAAAGGGGAGGGAGCGGGGGGCTGGAAATCCTCCCCTCTCGTTTTTTTTTGATTTTCCAAAAGAAGGAACAGAGAACGAGGCCAGGTGAGGACATTCCCTCAGAGGCCCAGTCCTCTGTTCTTAACGCTACCTTGCTAACGTGGGAAATGGCGAATAGTATGAAAGAAAGAAAAGATATATATATATATATATATATATATATATATATATATATATATATATATATATATATATATATATACTATTCGCTATTTCCCGCATTAGCGAGGTAGCGTTAAGAACAGAGGACTGGGCCTTTTTTGGAATATCCTCACCTGGCCCCCTCTGTTCCTTCTTTTGGAAAAAAAAAAAAAAAAAAAAAAAAAAAAACGAGAGGGGAGGATTTCCAGCCCCCCGCTCCCTCCCCTTTTAGTCGCCTTCTACGACACGCAGGGAATACGTGGGAAGTATTCTTAATCCCCTATCCCCAGGGATATATATATATATATATATATATATATATATATATATATATATATATATATATATATATATATATATATATATATATGCAACACCACATCATCAAGTTAACTGAGGACTGTGTACATGTTAGTCAAACTAGATTACATAAACGTGATGTGTATGAGACGTAACTACAATGGGGAAAAAACAACATAGGAGCAGGGGGGTCAACCAAGGGAAGACGTGACGTCATAAGGATTATACACACACACTGTGAAAACGGGAAGACTCACGTTTTCTTTAAGGTTTGGTGGGTGTTCTTTGTATACCTTGGTTCGTGTTCTTTTAGGCTTGGTTCATGTTCTTTTAGGCTTGGTTCGTGTTCTTTTAGGCTTGGTTCGTGTTCTTTTAGGCTTGGTTCGTGTTCTTTTAGGCTTGGTTCGTGTTCTTTTAGGCTTGGTTCGTGTTCTTTTAGGTTTGGTTCGTGTTCTTTAGGCTTGGTTCGTGTTCTTTACGGCTTCGTACGTGTTCTTCATGACTGGATACGTGTTCCAAAGGGGTGGGTAAATGTTCTCTATGACTAGGTGCGTGTTCTTAAAGGTAAGGTACGTGTTCTTTTACGTTCGGTACGTGTTCTTGAAGGCTAGATAGTGTGTTCTTTTAGGATAGTTACGTGTTCTTGAATACTAGGTACGCGTTCAGCATGTGTGTGTGTGTGTGTGTGTGTGTGTTCAACAGTTAAGGTGACCTGTTAACAGAGTCGTGGTATACAGGTGACCCTGCCTCGTACAGGTACAGTCCCTTTGACTGTATTACCATCAGGATACAGTCATACAGTCATGGTATACTGGTGGTCGACCCTGGCTTATACACGTCATGTAGAGTCATGTCGCTATATCAGGGTCAGGCTACAGTCATACAGGCGAGATATACAGTAGAGCGTCAGGCTACAGTCATACAGGCGAGCTATACAGTTGAGCATCAAGCTACAGTCATACAGGCGAGCTATACAGTTGAGCATCAAGCTACAGTCATACAGGCGAGCTATACAGTTGAGCATCAAGATACAGTCATACAGGCGAGCTATACAGTTGAGCATCAAGATACAGTCATACAGGCGAGCTATACAGTTGAGCATCAAGCTACAGTCATACAGGCGAGGTATACAGTTGAGCATCAAGCTACAGTCATACAGGCGAGGTATACAGTTGAGCATCAAGATACAGTCATACAGGCGAGCTATACAGTTGATCATGCCACCAGTTCCCTCGGGTCATTCAGTTAACTGATGTGTTTCACGGATAACCGCGAGTCACACGGGGTCAGGATACAGGCAATTGCCGCCAGTGACCTGAGGTCATAGGTCACAGCGCTAAGGTCAGGGCAAGGGTACAGACGGTGACCTTTTAACCCTCTGCCCAACCACAGGCCATGTGTGTACACCCCCCGCACCCCCGTCCCCCCCTTCCCCTTAACCGGAACTCGAGGTCACCCGGGGTTAACCTGCGTCTAGGGGGTCAGGCGCTCGAGGTCATCCAGGCAAAGAAACGTACATGGCCATGAAGGACACACACCCACACACACACACCCACACCCACACACACACACACCCACACACACCCACACACACACCCACACACCCACACACGCACACAGACACACACACACACACACACACCCACACACACACCCACACACACACCCACACACGCACACATACACACACAGTCACCATCTTATGGAGTCAGTGTATGGGAGTTTGCCACCAGAGCCGCGTCATCTGCATATAGCAACTGATTCGCTTTCTTCACCACCACCCCGGCACCAGCCTCGCCCCACGCCTCCCTCACCACCACCCCGGCACCAACCACGCCCCACGCCTCCCTCACCATCACCCCGGCACCAACCACGCCCCGCGCCTCCCTCACCACCACCCCGGCACCAACCACGCACCACGCCTCCCTCACCACCACCCCGGCACCAACCTCGCCCCACGCCTCCCTCACCACCACCCAGGCACCAACCTCGTCCCACGCCTCCTTCACCACCACCCCGGCACCAACCTCTCCCCACGCCTCCCTCACCACCACCCCGGCACCAACCTCGCCCCACGCCTCCCTCACCACCACCCCAGCACCAACCTCGCCCCACGCCTCCCTCACCACCACCCCGGCACCAACCACGCCCCACGCCTCCCTCACCACCACCCCGGCACCAACCACGCCCCGCGCCTCCCTCACCACCATGTCTATAAACAGATCAGACATCAACGATGACATCACACATCCTCGAAGGTGACATCACACATCCTTGAAGCGGAGCCATTAGGGGAAATGATGCATCGAAATACGTCTGTCAAGTATAAGTGATTCGGTAATATACTTGCACGATTAAGTGATAGTTTTTAAGTACTATAAGTGGAGAGAGATAGATGGGAAAACTGTATTTGGGAAGGACCACAGGTGACAATTACGAATTATTAGTAAATTAAGTAAATAAGTGAAGTAAAGTACTATATCTACTTTAGTAGGTTTCAAAATATTAATGACTAACAGAAAACGAGCTGAAAAGTAGAATACAATAGAAAATGGAATACCCCACACCCCCTGTCTCTCTCACTTCTCTACCCACGCCTTGCCCCGCGCCCCCCTCTCTCTTCCTGCCCACGTCCTACCCTTCCCCCTCTTCCACCCAGCCCACGCCTAACACCCCCTTCCCTCCCTGCCCACGCCTGCCCCAGGGCAGCACCTGAGGGCACAGATCGTCCACACACACACACACACACACACACACACACACACACACACACACACACCACTTCCGCTCCTTCTGACTCTTTGTTGATAGACACAGGGGAGGAGGGGTGGGGGAGGGGGTGGGGGCGTGGTGTGGGAGTGCGTGGCGTGGGAGAGGGAGGGACGGTGCGTTCCAGGGCGAGGGAGAGAGGTCCGAGGGGGCATGGGAGAGGGTGTTGACCGCCCGAGGCGGGAGTAGAGGACAGAGGGAGGAGGTGGAGGTCGTGAGGGAGGGGAGGTGACTCTCTCTCTCTCTCTCTCTCTCTGTCGCCTCTACCCCTGGGGCCAGCATGTGTCCTTCCTGGCTTCCCCCCCCCCCCCTGTGTTGATGATACAGGGTGGGGGGGTGTGTATGTGTCTCCCCAACACCTACACACACACCCACACACACACACACACACACACACACACACACACGTACTCCCTACACTCACCAACACCTACATCCACACCACCTACACTTACCAACACCTACACCCACTGTCTAACAACACACACACACACACTACACTCTGCAACACCTACACCCACACTCCCTCCACTCGTCATATGTGTAAATACGATTCAGATATTTCTCTGATCTATACATAGGAAAGTCTGGGAATATTTCTTCGTTGTGGACCCAAGGTTTACGAACCCTTTCTCTTTCGTTGTGGACCAAAATTTACGAAAAACTTTCTCACTCTTGTTAAAACGTATGTGGCTCACTGGTGCACGGTTCGAAAAACTACGAGAGGACAAAAAAATCACTTGGTAAACCTATGTAGGATGGAGTATATATATATATATATATATATATATATATATATATATATATATATATATATATATATACTTCCCACGTATTCCCTGCGTGTCGTAGAAGGCGACTAAAAGGGGAGGGAGCGGGGGGCTGGAAGTCCTCCCCTCTCATTATTTTTTTTGATTTTCCAAAAGAAGGAACAGAGAAGGGGGCCAGGTGAGGATATTCCCTCAAAGACCCAGTTCTCTGTTCTTAACGCTACCTCGCTAACGCGGGAAATGGCGAATAGTTTGAAAGAAAGAAAATATATATATATATATATATATATATATATATATATATATATATATATATATATATGGCTTGATAGAGGCAAGTATAGAGCATCCAGTGGGCACAATGCAATCGAAACGAAGAGACAAAAAGTAACTTTACAAAAAATAATATAAATCTTGAAAGACATTCAGACATTTATATATTCTATAACCCACTAACCCCTCTCCACGTAGACTTGTATCACATATTCTGGATTCCACTACTCACTCTACAGCTCTACGATGCTCAACACCACACGAGGTGTGAGTTCGATCCTACACCCTCCACACCAGCTGGTATATGATGCTCAACACCACACGAGGTGTGAGTTCGATCCTACACCCTCCACACCAGCTGGCGAGACGATGCTCAACACCACACGAGGTGTGAGTTCGATCCTACACCCTCCACCAGCTGGTATACGATGCTCAACACCACACGAGTTGTGAGTTCGATCCTACACCCTCCACACCAGCTGGCGAGACGATGCTCAACACCACACGAGGTGTGAGTTCGATCCTACACCCTCCACCAGCTGGCATACGATGCTCAACACCACACGAGTTGTGAGTTCGATCCTACACCCTCCACACCAGCTGGCGATACGACTGGTCCAGCAACAGATATACATCTGAGCAGCTGGTTCACGATGTTGTATGACCCGTTATTGCACCCAGACGCGTGGCCTGCCATCGAAGAAATCGACCCTGTTGCCCAATGAACGTTCTTGTGTTAAGGACGTGTGTGCCAATTACCGCTGGACGGGTCGACAGAACGAGTTAACAATGCAATTAGCAGGTGAGGGGTTGTTTAGTAAGGGGCCCATCGCGTCCAGCTGGGTGACAACCATCTGATTGGGTGGTGGTGGCCAGGAGCGTGGATCTGATTGGTCGCCAGGAGCGTGGATCTGATTGGTCGCCAGGAGCGTAGATCTGATTGGTCGCCAGGAGCGTGGATCTGATTGGTCGCCAGGAGCGTGGATCTGATTGGTCGCCAGGAGCGTGGATCTAATTGGTCGCCAGGAGCGTGGATCTGATTGGTCGCCAGGAGCGTGGATCTAATTGGTCGCCAGGAGCGTGGATCTGATTGGTCGCCAGGAGCGTGGATCTGATTGGTTTCCCCCAGGAGGGTAAACATGTGTTTATCCACATCCTAACCACAGGATGGCCGAGGTAGTAGTGACCTCACAGACGACGAGGTTCCTGGGAGGCGAAAGAAAACCCAGCTCTGAAAAATCCAGTTTGTGAGAGAGAACGGGAGACGGTATTCGAGGCTTGTTTATGAGAGAAAATGGGAGCAAGGGTTTGAGAGAAAATGGGAACAAGGGTTTGAGAGAAAATAGGAACAAGGGTTTGAGAGAAAATGGGAACAAGGGTTTGAGAGAAAATAGGAACAAGGGTTTGAGAGAAAATGGGAACAAGGGTTTGAGAGAAAATGGGAACAAGGGTTTGAGAGAAAATGGGAACAAGGGTTTGAGAGAAAATGGGAACAAGGGTTTGAGAGAAAATGGGAACAAGGGTTTGAGAGAAAATGGGAACAAGGGTTTGAGAGAAAATGGGAACAAGGGTTTGAGAGAAAATGGGAGCAAGGGTTTGAGAGAAAATGGGAACAAGGGTTTGAGAGAAAATGGGAACAAGGGTGTGAGAGAAAATGGAAACGAGGGTTTCAGAGAAAATGGGAACAAGGGTTTGAGAGAAGATGGAAACAAGGGTTTGAGAGAAAATGGGAACGGGTTTGAGAGAAAATGGGAACAAGGGTTTGAGAGAAAATGGGAACAAGGGTTTGAGAGAAGATGGAAACAAGGGTTTGAGAGAAAATGGGAACGGGTTTGAGAGAAAATGGGAACAAGGTTTTGAGAGAAAATGGGAACAAGGGTTTGAGAGAAAATGGGAACAAGGGTTTGAGAGTAAATGGGAACAAGAGTTTGAGAGAAAATGGGAACAAGAGTTTGAGAGAAAATGGGAACAAGGGTTTGAGAGAAAATGGGAACAAGGGTTTGAGAGTAAATGGGAACAAGGGTTTGAGAGAAAATGGAAACAAGGGTTTGAGAGAAAATGGGAACAAGAGTTTGAGAGAAAATGGGAACAAGAGTTTGAGAGAAAATGGGAACAAGGGTTTCCGAAAGAGGAATCTCGATGATAAAGGATCGAATGCTTCAGCCAGTTCCCTGTGCGAGGTCACTTCATAGATTAGAATCACAAGTGTTTGTGACTGGTTTATCATGGAGAACTCGCTGACGCAAGTCGTCTCGCTGCTGTTCTTATATCATCATTTTCAAACGCGCTCGAGATCTCTCCACATGGACGAGAGACACAGGGTTCTAGTTGTCAAATATACTTCGTGCGCTCTCCCAAACCAGACGAGGTCGTAATCACACCTACGATGATATGCTTGGTCGAGAACAACCCACTTGGTAACAACCCAATTGGCGTCGTTAAAAAAAAAGTATATATATATATATATATATATATATATATATATATATATATATATATATATATATATAAAAGGTTAGGTTGCAAAAGGCACCAACTGCGGCGCTCTCGAGGATCATTAATGGGGACAGGTGTACAGATGGACAGGTGTACAGATGCACAGGTGTAAAGATGATGGACAGGTGTACAGATGGACAGGTGTACAGATGGACAGGTGTAAAGATGATGGACAGGTGTAAAGATGGACAGGTGTACAGATGGACAGGTGTACAGATGGACAGGTGTAGAGATGGACAGGTGTAAAGATGGACAGGTGTACAGATGGACAGGTGTACAGGTGGACAGGTGTAAAGATGATGGACAGGTGTACAGATGGACAGGTGTACAGATGGACAGGTGTACAGATGGACAGGTCTCTTCGACGGTGAAGTGTCTGGCCCCACAGATGGGACTTATAGATTGGGGGGATGGGGTGATTAGGCCTCCTAAACACATTCCAATCCCTACCACAATCATGTCCGTGATCCTATAAGTGTACGAGAGACTACATCGGATTGGAAACTGGATAATCGATGAGTTATTTGGGGTGGAATGGATTGGATATGAGTGTCACGTGTGAGGGGATTAGGTGAGGATTGGGAGGGATTTAACTTTAGGATTGGGTCTTCGGAGGATTTTTGAATGAGTGAGGATTAGGGCTAGGGTTAGAGAGGGATTACACTCGAGTTGGGTGAGGGGATTAGGCAGAGAATGATTGGAGATTAGGTTAAGATTAGGTAAGGGGATTCGGGTTGGGGATTGAGGTGACACTACATCACCTTCACTAGCCAGGGATCTGGGTTCGAACCCAGCCCAAAAAAAGTTGGGTTGGTCGAGGGTCAAGACGAACGACTTAGGATCTTCGACTTTATTGACGTATTTACTGTGTCATTGTTGTCTTAACGGTGTCAGTGGTCCGTGACCTCTCTCTCTCTCTCTCTCTCTCTCTCTCTCTCTCTCTCTCTCTCTCTCTCTCTCTCTCGACTATGGCACAAGAAGAACAAGAAGAGAGAGAGAGATAACTTCACACCTTATGATTTGACGAAGCCTATAACTTTCCCCGGAGAAGGTACAACCCCTCCCCCCCTTCTATACTTTCCCCAGAGAAACTACAACCCCATAAAAAACAACTTCCCCAGAGAAACTACAATCCCATTAAAAAACTTCCCCGGAGAAACTACAAAAACTTCAAAAACTTCCCCCGAGAAGCTATGATCACCCAAGAAAATTCCCCAGAGACACGAAAACCCTAAACCTTGTCTAGAGAAAGTAAAACCCCTTCCCCAGAAAAACCAGAACCTCTTAAAACTTTCCCCTGGAGGGGAAAGTAGGACCCCCCCCCCTTAAAGCATTCTTCATAGTCCTTTAAACCAGAAGACCTTAAATCTTTCCCTAAAATATCTAGATCCCTTAAAACGTTCCCCAGAGAATCCACAACCCCTTAGACTTTACCCCCAGAGAAACAACTTCAGAAAATTATCCACGCTGTTTTATTCTTAAAGAAATACCTTCTCATCTGAACTCTTTCCTTACCACTGTCCCATCTAGTTTCTCCCACCTCTATCCCATACAGTCCCATTCCTACTATCCCATTTCATCCGTCCCCCTTCTTACTATCCCATTCCATCCGTTCCCTTTCCTACTATCCCATTCCGTCCCTCCCCCACTCCCACAGCCCTCACTACCCAAAGGTCTATCCCGCTATCCCAGCGTCTCCCACCCTCCCCCCTCCCATCCCCCCTCCCCCCCTACCCACTTCCTGCCACCGGTCGCCCATCTGGCTAGCGGAAAGGAATGATTGCTCTTGGAGGGGAAGGGGTTGGAGGGAGGGGGGGAAAGGGGGAGGGGAAAGAGGGGGAGGGGGGTAATATAAGGGGGAAGGGATGGGACGGGTCGAGGAGAAAGTCCATCCCCTCCCCTTCCCCTCCTTCCCCTCCCTCCCTTCCCCTCCTTCCCCTCCCCTTCCCCTCCCTCCTTCCCCTCCCTCGTGAGGACAAAGTGATGATCACCTTGGGTAAAATCCTTTCCCCCCCCCACCTTCCCAAACCCCCCCCTAACACCCACGCTGGCAACGCTCTCTCTCTCTCTCTCTCTCTCTCTCTCTCTCTCTCTCTCTCTCTCTCTCTCTCTCTCTCTCTCTCTCTCTGTATGTTTGGCCATCGGCGTGATGTTTGCTTGTTGATATGTCTCTTTTATTCTCTCTTCCCTGATCGTCTGTCCGTGTGTCTGAGTGAGAGAGAGAGAGAGAGAGAGAGAGAGAGAGAGAGAGAGAGAGAGAGAGATTGAAAGAAAGAGAGATTGAGAGAGAGAGAGAGAGAGAGAGAGAGAGAGAGAGAGAGAGTGGGGGGGGAGACACAGGGTAGACGGTGGAACACAAAAAGAGAGATAATTGGAAAGAGAGGGGGAGGGAGGGGGGGGGGAGGGGGGAGGGGGGAGGGGTGTGTGGGAAGTGACGGTGTGGTGGTGGTGGTGGTGGGGGGGAGGGGGGGGAGGGGGGGTGGAACACCTTCAGACGTCCTTGGTCTGACCCCGTCACTCTCCCAGGGAGAGGGGGCGAGAGAGAGAGAGAGAGAGAGAGAGAGAGAGAGAGAGAGAGAGAGAGAGAGAGAGAGAGAGAGTCATTATTATCCAGGTATGAAATGATATATATATATATATATACCTCGCAAACGCGGGAGACAGCGACAAAGTATAATAAATAAAATAAATATATAAGAGAGAGAGAGAGAGAGAGAGAGAGAGAGAGAGAGAGAGAGAGAGAGAGAGAGAGAGAGAGAACAAGAGGGAACGTCGGTAATGAACTTAGGTTCAGGCAGAACATTCCTTACTTGTTCAGGTGGAAGATTAGCAGTTTTATGTGGTGGTCATTATATGTGTTGCTCAGTCGAGACAAGGGTGCGGGAGAAGGGAGAGAGGGGTGCCCTCTCGTCTCTCTCTCTCTCTCTTTTTCTTTCTCTCTCTCTGGCTACACCCTGAACAGCATTAAAGACAGCTCTACTGCCAAGCGAAGTAATGATTAATAACACTTCAAGAAACACTTGAAATAAACTGTTCAGTATGTATGTTGCCTGAAGAAAGTACAGTGCCAGGGTGGACATCAAACGTCGTGCCTGTTTTTTAACAAAGGAGACTGAGATGTTGAGCTGTGTTTTAGTTTGGTCTGTCTTCTGACCGTGGTCGGTAAAACGGTAGAATGTATATGATCAGAAAGCAAAGGGTGACTATATGCAAAGGAAGAAACTTCCTCAGCGAGAGAGAGAGAGAGAGAGAGAGAGAGAGAGAGAGAGAGAGAGAGAGAGAGAGAGAGAACATGATATACGAAAACGTCATTCGTATTAAGATCATCTTGTCTTCTACGAGAGAGTGAGCTCAATTAGGTACATTGTGCGAGCCTCTGGACGACCAGAAGGCGTCTGACATTGCACCACATAGATGTTGGTTAGTAAGAAAGCTGGATCCTCAAGTTGAAATACTTGGGAGACTGATTCGATGAACAGAAAAATCATATCAGTCGACTGAGAACAAAGGAAGTATGTCGGCGGCGCCATCTCGATATTGGGGTGGGGTCACTAGAGGCGTGCTTCGGGGCACCGGGTCTTGAGATCATTGCTCTTAATCTATGTAAATGAGTTACCAGAAGGGCTGGACTCGTATCTGAATATGTTTGATGATGATGGCACGGTAATGAGTAGCAGTGGAGAATGATGAAGATTGCAATTTGGCTCGCGAAGCTATCCCAACCCTCCAGAGTTTGGGTCTGAGAACAGAGGTTCGATGAAAGACAAGTCGAGGTGATGGCAAAGAAGTGAAATAGAGACGTTAGTGAAAGAATTATCGATCGAACAGGAAGTCAGTTGCAGAAATCTGTGTGTGAGAGTGACTTGAGAGTCGACATTGCGCCTACACTCTCATCAGTGTAAGCCATTTTCAGGGACACTGTAAAAGAGAGAACACGTTTGTCCACAAATATTAAAATTACATTTACGTCCGTCGATAAGGAAATAATCAATAAAAAGTCTTTCACAAATGTGTATTATTATGCCATAACTAAAACATGCTCCTAATGTTTGAATTGACTACACTTTTAAAGAAGGATTGAGAGATAGTAGAGAAGGTCCAGAGGAGGACGACAAAAGAGATGGTGCCAGAATGAAGAGGTTTGAGTTATGCCGAGAGGCTAGAGGCCATGTATTTACCCATTATGGAAGAGAGAAGATTAAAAGGCGACTTGATCACAACTTTCCAAGTTCCTTAACCATTCGGATGACACAGAGAATAAGACAATTTATGTAAATAGATGAAGCAACAAGAGGCCAAAGCGTGAAAATTAAGCTAGAGACAACTTCAATTTCAATTCTTTATTCGTTGACTAGCCAGAAAGATTGTAGTGCTGTCACAAGGTACTTGCTAGGGAAGATGTTAAGAAGTTCTTTCATAATACCAGAGTGGTGGATGAATGGGATTAGTGTAAGATGGTGAATGATGACAGAATAAGACTTTAAGATGTAGTATGAGAGTGGAGCTGAAGAGATGGGGGTCCATGAGTGCACAGAACTCCCTCCACATGCAATACAAATAAGTAATTACACAATATATATATATATATATATATATATATATATATATATATATATATTTATAATACACACAGACTCAGACACCTTACTGACCTGCAGGGCATCAAGGTCAAGAACGGGAAGTGGGTCGTGAAGTTTGTGTATGGGACGACCTCTCACGGACGACCAGGACGACTCTCTCCGGCCCTGTGGAAGAAGACATAGCGTCAGGTCACGCCAGGTCACATTAAGAGAATCATCATCACTTCATCATCTTCTTCCCCCCCTCCTCCCCATCATCACTAGAGGTGATAATAGGTAAGTGCTACGAAGATGTATCGACTTTGGGTGCACGTCTCTCGTCCTTGTCATCCATCCGTTGTGTACCCCGTTGTCCTTGATGTGTTTACAGTAAGTGGTGGCTGCTACTGACGATGAAGAAGTTAGGTACTGAGTAGAGAGAGAGAGAGAGAGAGAGAGAGAGAGAGAGAGAGAGAGAGAGAGAGACCACCTCCCCTGGACAGGCCCGCCGCCACATGTACACACAATAGTTCATAAGATGAACAAAGCAATTCCCATGTAATGTTGTTCCACGATTACCGACGCCTGTCTCGGCAAATCCTTTTCCCAGAGGAGGGCAGGAAGGGTCAACCCCTGAGAAAATAACCGGGATGATCGATCGTATCTGTCTCTTGGTAAGTGTGTGTGTGTGTGTGTGTGTGTGTGTGTGTGTGTGTTGAAAGTATACATTTATGTACATGGATATTGTGGTTTGTGATCAGGGTGCACGTTTGACCGCTGGTCTATCAAGGCTGTCTGAGGCCACACTCCGCAGCCTTCCTGCGCTCCACAGTCTGCTTGATCAAATGAACTTTCGGTACTTGTTATGTGAGTTCAGAATTTCGCCACTAGGGTGTCAATTATGTCTTCAACGTTGTAGATAAGTGAGTCGAACACTATCAAGCCCAGGATGTTGACACATTCAACTATTCTTCGTATGTTTGGAAGCTTTGGGGTATCGGGGCCTGAACATTCAGGAGGGTGAGAGGCGTGCACGGGATAGAGTTGATTAATGTGGTATGAAGGTTGTTTATGTGCCATCAATGGCTTTAACCAATTTAGACTGCATTTGACTGATGCGAAAGATTTGATGCTGTGCAACAGGTATTAATTTTTTTTAATCTAAAATTACCCATATTATTTTTATTACAATTAACGTCACATTTGGCAGTTTTTTCACATCCGGGATGGCAATCAGGGAATGGTTTGGTTTAATAGTTTAGATTGGGAAACGAAATCTAATTCATCCAGGATTTTCCAGACGTAAACCATAAGACATCTATCTTGTCCATGATTACAGGTCTGGGTGTTTCATTCGTTCAAAGAAGTCTTGCTGTATGACAGTTCGTGAGGGAGAACACACTTGTATGGGAGAGACAGATAAAAGAAGTCCTGATGGCCTATGACGAGGTTATGTGTTAGGGAAAGTAATAGTATCTTAAAAGTCTTATTCTGTACTGATAGCGACAGCAGAAGGTTCCTCCACCCACCCACCACTATAGATGGAGACAG
The DNA here is from genome assembly GCF_036320965.1 of Panulirus ornatus. NCBI lineage: Eukaryota > Metazoa > Arthropoda > Malacostraca > Decapoda > Palinuridae > Panulirus > Panulirus ornatus. The sequence continues at coordinate 20,366,911 of NC_092235.1, forward strand.
GATAGTACAGCAGAAGGCTCCTCCCCCACCCACCACTATAGATGGAGACAGGACAGTACAGCAGAAGGCTCCTCCCTCACCCACCACTATAGATGGAGACAGGACAGTACAGCAGAAGGCTCCTCCCTCACCCACCACTATAGATGGAGACAGGACAGTACAGCAGAAGACTCCTCTTCCACCCACCAACCACTAGAGACGAAGACAGGACAGTAAAACATGAGACTCTGAACTCTAACGATCATCACCATCTCAAACAATTTCTCCCACCCTTCAGGATTCGAACCTTTCCCCGTATTAATACCTGGTGAATTATCATGCCTCATCTTGCCACGTCATCTCTGGGGATCTCTGAAACCCAGTCTACCACATCTTCTTTTTAAAGCTGTGTCGCTTGGTCTCCCCCGAGCCATCACTGAGGGTAAGGTCGTGTGGCGTTAACTGCACCCCAGGTCTTTGTGTGTGTGTGTGTGTGTGTGTGTGTGTGTGTGTGTGTGTGTGTGTGTGTGTGCCTGTGTCTCTTCCGTAATGCCTTGGTGTACGTTAACTTCCCGTATTATGTAAGAGAGGGTCTCTTTTTTTTCTTTTCTATTGTCTTTTGAAGTCCCCCTTTCATTTACCCGTCTTGGAACGGGGCAGCTGGACTGACGAGAGAATGAACCACTAGAAGTGCCTACGTTTTGATCAAAGGTGGGGGGGGGGGGGGGGGGGGGGGAGGTCATCATCTGAGTGTGATGACAAGATAGGGTGTGTCGTGAACACACACACACACACACACACCACGTAATCCTCATTTGATAAAGTCATACCAGCAATTTCACGAATCTCCCCCTATGCATTGAACTAGAAAATAGCTAGCCAGAAAATAGGTAATAACTAGCCAGAAAATAGGAAATAACTAGCCAGAAAATAGGAAATAAATAGCCAGAAAATAGGAAATAACTAGCCAGAAAATAGGAAATAACTAGCCAGAAAATAGGAAATAACTAGCCAGAAAATGATGCTTAATTTGCGCACGGGGGCGAGTGATATCCGGGGATCGACGTGGGGACATCTCGTGGCTGACAGTCTAAATAAATACCTTCGTCAGGAACATAACTTCGCTCCCGTAACCTTAAGATCTTGACAGATCCCGAAGCTGTCATTTGCGATGTCTCTCGGTAATGAGAGCAATAGCCCGTAGCTGTTTGCAGATACGTATCGCATCTAATAGACGTAACTGGCTAGCTATTGGCAGAGTCGTGGATAGGAGGAGCTGGCTAATCTGGTGGTCTTGGCTGTTGTCCAGGGCTTGGCTAGTTGTATGGCTATTTCTTTAGCTATTGGTTGGCTATTTGTGGGGCTGTTTACTAGTGGTTGGCTAGTTGAAGGGCTATTTTTAGCTAGTGGTTGGCTAGTTATGGGGCTATCTTTAGCTAGTGGTTGGCTAGTTGTGGGGCTGTTTACTTATGGTTGGCTAGTAGTGGGCTATTAAGTAGTGGTTGGCTAGTTGTAGGGCTATTTCTAGCTAGTGGTTGGCTAGTTAGAGCTATTAAGTTATGGCTGGCTAGTTGTAGTGCTGTTTTGCTTAAGGTTGGCTAGTTGAGGGCTATTAACTAGTAGTTGGGCTATTTTCTTAGTGGTTGACTAGTTGTATGGCTAATTGCCAGTGGTTGGGTATTTGTTGGGCTATTAACCATTAGTTGGCTAATTGTAGGGCTATTAGGCAGTTGTTGGCTAGTTGTGAGGCCATTCATTAGTGGTTGGCTGGTTGATAGGCTATTAGACAGTGTGTGTGTGTGTGTGTGTGTGTGTGTGTGTGTGGCTAGTTGCGGGGCTATTAGACAGTGTGTATGGCTAGTTACGGGGCTATTAGACGGTGTGTGTGTGACTAGTTACTGAGCTATTAGACCATGTGTGTGGCTATTTACGGGGCTATTCGACCTTGTGTGTGGCTAGTCATTGGGCTATTAGACGGTGTGTGTGGCTAGTTACGGAGCTATTAGACAATGTGTGTAGCAAGTTACTAGGCTATTAGACCATGTGTGTGGCTAGTTGCGGAGCTATTAGACCATGTGTGTGGCTAGTTATTGGGCTATTAGACCATGTGTGTGGCTAGTTACGAGGCTATTAGACGGTTTGTGTGACTAGTTACGGTGCTATTAGACCATGTGTGTGGCTAGTTACGGGGCTATTAGATCATGTGTGTGGCTAGTTACGGGGTTATTAAACGGTGTGTGTGGCTAGTTACGGGGCTATTAGACCACGTGTGTGGCTAGTTACGGGGCTATTAGACCATGTGTGTGTGGCTAGTTACGGGGCTATTAGACCATGTGTGTGGCTAGTTACGGGGCTATTAGATCATGTGTGTGGCTAGTTACTGGGCTATAAGACCATGTGTGTGTGGCTAGTTTCGGGGCTATTAGACCATGTGTGTGTGTGGCGAGTTACGGGGCTGTTGGACCATGTGTGTGGCTAGTTACATGGCTATTAGACCATGTGTGTGGCTAGTTACGGGGCTATTAGACGGTGTGTGTGGCTAGTTACTGGGCTATTAGACCATGTGTGTGGCTAGTTACTGGGCTATTAGACCATGTGTGTGGCTAGTTACTGGGCTATTAGACCATGTGTGTGGCTAGTTACGGGGCTTTAAGACCATGTGTGTGGCTAGTTACTGGGCTATTAGACTATGTGTGTGGCTAGGTACAGGGCTATTAGACGGTGTGTGTGGCTAGTTACAGGGCTATTAGACCATGTGTGTGGCTAGTTACGAGGCTATTAGACGGTGTGTGTGGCTAGTTACTGGGCTATTAGACGGTATTTGCGGCTAGTTACTGGGCTATTAAACCATGTGTGTGGCTAGTTACGGGGCTATTAGACCATGTATGGCTAGTTACTGGGCTATTAAATCATATGTCTGGCTAGTTACGGGGCTATAAGACCATGTGTGTGGCTAGTTACTGGGCTATTAGACCATGTGTGTGGCTAGTTACTGGGCTATTAGACCATGTGTGTGGCTAGTTACGGGGCTTTAAGACCATGTGTGTGGCTAGTTACTGGGCTATTAGACTATGTGTGTGGCTAGTTACTGGGCTGTTAGACGGTGTGTGTGGCTAGTTACGGGGCTATTAGACGGTGTGTGTGGCTAGTTACTGGGCTATTAAACCATATGTGTGGCTAGTTACGGGGCTATTAGACGGTGTGTGTGGCTAGTTACTGGGCTATTAAACCATATGTGTGGCTAGTTACGGTGCTATTAGACCATGTGTGTGGCTAGTTACTGGGCTATTAAACCATATGTGTGGCTAGTTACGGGGCTATTAGACGGTGTGTGTGGCTAGTCAGCTGCAGAGCTTTCACACGGTCAGCAGGCCACAGATCAGGACGACCTTTAGCTAAGCTGACCTTGGCCACTCGAGACAAACCCCCCGGCCGCCCGCCTCCCCTCCTGTATTTACACAGGTTTTGAAAGTGGTGCTTTGTGTGTGTGTGTGTGTGTGTGTGTGTGTGTGTGTGTGTTGTGTGTGTGTGCGACCGACACACCTGATGTATAAAACCAGGCGACCTATAATTGAAAACGGTCTCTTCAAAAAAAAAAAAACAATGAAAAAAAGAATTTGCTTTAAAATCCGTTAATGTAATTTCGGTACAGGAGATGCCATTAGGGGGGGCAAAACCCCCCTTCCCCCCCCACACACAGGATGCGGACGGCTTGGTGTATCGTAATGGCCGTGTTTGAGCAGCAGAGGTGATCTAACACACACACACACACACACACACACCCAGCGAAACCCTCTACCCTGACCTGATTATTCGAGCATAACACAACATGGCAACCCTGGTCAGCGTCCCAGAGACGAGCGCCTCCAACACACACACACACCCACACCGTCTGCACTGCTCGTTCACTCTTTAACTAGCCTCTTAATCACCGTAACTAGTTTCTCGAACGAGTCTCGCTAGTGTCGAGGGGTAATGGTGGATGTGCTCGTCTACATATCTCTAAAGATAAGGGGCTCGAGGGCAACGGGGGATAGATAAACAGCTGTTCGTTTGGCCATGGTTCACAAGACGGTGTTGCCATATGGTGGCCTTCAAAATAGTGATGGCTGCTCCTGCGTGGCGGGGTGTCGGGCTGGGGGCCCAACTGACCTGTGTGTGTGTGTGTGTGTGTGTGTGTGTGTGTGGACGATTCTACGTCATTTTTATCCTTATCTTCCCCATATTAAGAGATGTGTACTTTCTAACTGCCGCGAACTGGGGAATTGGCGGTTCTGTGTGTGTGTGTGTATATATATATATATATATATATATATATATATATATATATATATATATATATATATATATATATATATTCCAAAAGAAGGAACAGAGAAGGGGGCCAAGTGAGGATATTCCCTCAAAGGCTCAGTCCTCTGTTCTTAACGCTACCTCGCTAATGCGGGAAATGGCGAATAGTATAGAATATATATATATATATACACACAAAAACGAAGTAAAAGACAATACACATTGGAGGAGTGTGTGTGTGTGTGTGTGTGTGTGTGTGTGTGTGTGTGTGTGTGGTCGGTTATCACAGATTATAGTAGATGGCCATATTGACGAGGGGGGAAATAATCATTTCTCATGCCATTTTTTCATTCTGTTCGTCATGAACACATCCACTGGGGGTCAAGGACGAGGGAAGGGGGGGCGGGGGGGGCCTCTTAAGTCATGAGCGACAGATGGTGGATGCCTGCGTCCTTGTGTGTTCTGTACACATGACCTACGAGGAGGAGGTTTATATGTCAGGGTCATGTGTATAGGTATGTATATATATTCCCTTCCTCTCTCTCTCTCTCTCTCTCTCTCTCTCTCTCTCTCTCTCTCTCTCTCTCTCTCTCTCTCTCTCTCTCTCTTCCTCTCTCTCCTGGTCCCATATGATACACCGGTTACGTCTTACTATCGTATATCGGTCGACTCATTTGAGTATATCAGGATAGATTTATAAGTCTATCGTATATCATGAAAGGTTAGAAATGTTAAGTATTTGTTGAATGTTAAAGACATGATACATGATACTCACGTGGATACATAATATTCATGTGAATACATAATACTTGTGTGAATTGATAATGTACTAGACAGCATTCACGGGCACGCAAGGGTCGAGCGTATAGGTTCGAATCCTGGTTGAGGCATTCGGTCCACAGTCAACCCAACTGTTCACCCAACCCCTAAGGTGTTGGTCGATAAAATGGGTACCAGGCTCAGGCTAGAATATATATATATATATATATATATATATATATATATATATATATATATATATATAAATTCATATTTGAAATAACACAATGCATTTACACTTACAACAGACGAACAGAAGAACAAAGAGGAGGAGAATGAAGAGTTGAAAAGAAAAAAAAATCTTAAAGGAAAAGAGAAGAATAAGTGTTTATATTGAGAGAGAGAGAGAGAGAGAGAGAGAGAGAGAGAGAGAGAGAGAGAGAGAGAGAGAGCAAGAAACGATGATATATGGAACGGGAACTAGAAGAAAACGAAGATATTTGGAGATTTCGAATAAACAAAGAAAAAAATCCAAAAAAAAAAAAATATATTTTGAAAAACAAAAGAAATCTGCTAATGAAATAAACCAAAGAAAAAAAAAAAGAGGGAGAGAAGCGGCATGGAGAGGTTGAGGGAAAAATACTTCAAAATACAAGCGGGAGGACGAATAGATAAATAGATAATGAGAAGGTAGAGAGGAAGAATAAAGATGATTACCCTTGAGAATATAACTGATTTACGATCGGGACCGAATTATCAGCGATGATCCAGAAGAAAATAGAGAGAGAGAAAAAAAGAGAATAAATCTTGCTCAAAGGTCAGAAAGAAGACGTTACGAAGGAGGGAACTGGATGAGGACGAATGGAGATAATGATAGAGAAGAGATAGATAGTGAAGAGGTAATACGTAGACAGACTGGCTCATGTCTTGTGTGGATAATACGTAGACTGGCTCATGTCTTGTGTGGGGGATAATACGTAGACTGGCTCATGTCTTGTGTGGGGGATAATACGTAGACTGGCTCATGTCTTGTGTGGGGGATAATACGTAGACTGGCTCATGTCTTGTGTGGGGGATAATACGTAGACTGGCTCATGTCTTGTGTGGGGGATAATACGTAGACTGGCTCATGTCTTGTGTGGGGGATAATACGTAGACTGGCTCATGTCTTGTGTGGGATAATACGTAGACTGGCTCATGTCTTGTGTGGGGGATAATACGTAGACTGGCTCATGTCTTGTGTGGGGGATAATACGTAGACTGGCTCATGTCTTGTGTGGGATAATACGTAGACTGGCTCATGTCTTGTGTGGGGGATAATACGTAGACTGGCTCATGTCTTGTGTGGGGGATAATACGAGACACTGGCTCATGTCTTGGGGAGGGTGAGGGAAGCGGGAATAACTGATTAATTACGTAACGGTTATTAACTCATTTATTGCTACAGATGTGAAGACAATTAACAGTTTTGCCACCAGATTATATGACTACGTTCACTTATTTTTTTTTTTCTTCTACGTTGCAATAAAAGTAAATATTGTATTTCCGGGTGTGCGAACAGTTTAATGAATCGAATCTATTGTACTTTGGATGACTTGGGGTGGGGGGAGATGGGGGGGGATCAATGAACGGGGTGGGGGGGGATCAATGAGGGGGGGTGTCCCTCCAGACTGAGTTACCGTGGGTGGGGGGGCGTTCCAAAAAGGGGGGGCGCAAGGGGGGGCTCCAGACTGGGTTACCGTGGGTGGGGGGTGTTCCAAAAAGGGGGGGCGCGCAGGGGGGGCGCTCCAGACTGGGTTACCGTGGGTGGGGGGGCGTTCCAAAAAGGGGGGGCGCAGGGGGGGGCTCCAGACTGTGTTACCGTGGGTGGGGGGGGTGTTCAAAAAGGGGGGGGCGCGCAGGGGGGGGCTCCAGACTGTGTTACCGTGAGTGGGGGTCGGGGGGTTTAATGAGGGGTGGAGGGGGGGAGGGCAGCTCCAGACTGGGTTACTATACGTTTTCTGACAACGCCAGAAACGGGGAAAAAACAGTTTAGTGAAACAAGTGGCGGGGGGGAGTGTGTGGGGGAGGGGGATAGGAGACAACAGTTTAGTTTAAAAGAGAGTACAACAGAGAAACAGAAGACAACAGTAAAGGTTAAGTTAGAATGGAATTGAATGGGAGGTAACAGAATACAGCTGTTTAGGGCAATTGGAATCAACAGATTACGACAACAGATAACAGGAGGCAAGAACAACAGGAGTGAAATCCCAAGCAACAGTCAAGGGAAGCAAAACTCGACATCCCAGAGCAACAGAAGCCAATAGGCTAGGGCAACAGAAGCCAACAGACCAGGGCAACAGAAGCCAACAGACCAGGGCAACAGAAGCCAACAGACCAGGGCAACAGAAGCCAACGGTGCAGGGCGACTGAGGCCAACAGACCAGGGCAACAGAAGCCAATAGAGCAGGGCAACAGAAGCCAACGGTGCAGGGCGACTGAGGCCAACAGACCAGGGCAACAGAAGCCAGCAGACCAGGGCAACAGAAGCCAACAGACCAGGGCAACAGAAGCCAGCAGACCAGGGCAACAGAAGCCAGCAGACCAGGGCAACAGAAGCCAGCAGACCAGGGCAACAGAATCCAGCAGACCAGGGCAACAGAAGCCAGCAGACCAGGGCAACAGAAGCCAGCAGACCAGGGCAACAGAAGCCAGCAGACCAGGGCAACAGAAGCCAGCAGACCAGGGCAACAGAATCCAGCAGACCAGGGCAACAGAAGCCAGCAGACCAGGGCAACAGAATCCAGCAGACCAGGGCAACAGAAGCCAGCAGACCAGGGCAACAGAATCCAGCAGACCAGGGCAACAGAAGCCAGCAGACCAGGGCAACAGAAGCCAACAGACCAGGGCAACAGAAGCCAGCAGACCAGGGCAACAGAAGCCAACAGACCAGGGCAACAGAATCCAGCAGACCAGGGCAACAGAAGCCAGCAGACCAGGGCAACAGAAGCCAACAGTCCAGGGCAACAGAAGCCAACAGACCAGGGCAACAGAAGCCAGCAGACCAGGCCAACAGAAGCCAACAGACCAGGGCAACAGAAGCCAACAGACCAGGGCAACAGAAGCCAGCAGACCAAGCAACAGAAGCCAGCAGCCCAGGGCAACAGAAGCCAACAGACCAGGGCAACAGAAGCCAGCAGACCAAGCAACAGAAGCCAGCAGCCCAGGGCAACAGAAGCCAACAGACCAGGGCAACAGAAGCCAACAGACCAGGATAACAGAAGCCAGCAGACCAGGGCAACAGAAGCCAACAGACCAGGGCAACAGAAGCCAGCAGACCAAGCAACAGAAGCCAGCAGCCCAGGGCAACAGAAGCCAACAGACCAGGGCAACAGAAGCCAACAGACCAGGGCAACAGAAGCCAACAGACCAGGGCAACAGAAGACTTCACACTTCATGCCACGCGAGACGTGGCAAGAGGGACCCCGGAAACCCCCAGCACAAAAGCCACCAGACCTTTAGTTCGAGTTTGCCCTCCGTGACGCACTGACTTACCCCTCTATTGACCGGAAGGATTAGCATTATCATCACCCCCCCCCCCCCCATAAAAACGTGCCTTAGCTTTAACACGCTAAAAAGCTAAAAAAAAAAAGAAAAGAAACTTAGCTTATCAAAGAACAGCTAAAAAAAGGAGCTAAAAGGAGGAGGAGGAGGAGCCCGCCATCAGCTGCTCAGCTGGTGATTTTGAAAGACGTGGGGCGAGGGGGGGGGGAGGGCGGGGAGGGGAGGGGGGGGGAGGGGAGGGGGGGAGGAGAAGTGCTGATTACGTCACGTCTTGCACGTGACGCCGAGGCTTGTAATCTCACGTTCCGTACACGTCTCCTGTGTGTCGGCCTTGTTACCTGTACCGAAGCCTTGTTAGCTCTGTATATATATATATATATATATATATATATATATATATATATATATATATATATATATATATATATATATATATGAGAAAGAGATGGTATCTGTGTGTGTGTGTGTGTGTGTGTGTGTATGTGTGTATGTGTGTATATGTGTGTGTGTGTGTGTGTGTGTATGTGTATGTGTGTGTGTGTGTGTGTGTGTGTATGTGTGTGTGCCCTCTTCCCCTCTCCTTCCTCTCCTCTGTTCTCTGTGGGCGGTAGGCTATACCGGTTCTGAGAAACACACACACACACACACACACACACACACACACACACACCTGCTTCAAGTAAGTTTTAGAAGCCTTTGTGCACGACAGTGCGACTCCCTGAACACGACGGTACGACCCCTTGGTTCAAAGACAAGGCCATCGTGCTTAAGAGGTCGTACCGTCTTGCTTCATGGTCGTACCATCGTGCTCAAGGGTCGTACCGTCGTGCTCAAGGGTCGTACCGTCGTGCTCAAGGGTCGTAACGTCGTATTCCGTGGTCATACCGCCGAGGTCCAGGGTCGTACCGTCATGCTCAAGGGTCGTACCATCGTGTTCAAGGGTCGTACCGCCGTGCCCAAAACACGTCCAAATCACTCTTCCCATATTTACCACAACAGCCACGAGCGACAGAGTGCAAAGGCACTAACAGAATCCAAACCTTTTTTCTGTGGGATCCAATCCTAAACCAGACTTCATTCGACCCTACGATTTCGTGTTTCTTTTTTTTTTTCGCATTCGCTACGACTGCTTTCTATAATTACAATACGTGTCGTAAGAGAGGATTTTCTTACGCGCACTTCTTACGTGCCTCCTGAAGGCGTCCTTCGAACTGAAACAATTGGGTTTGCTCATTGATACAAGGGGTTGGGGGACCATTTCCCACCTCCGCCCTCTCGTTTGAGAGAATAGAATTAGATAAAATATTATCTTACATAACTCTTATCCTTTATATTTTATTTTTTTTTCAAATTATATGGACAAAGTAGTTGATGTCTGTACGTACGTCTTTAAAACCATCTATCCCATTTTTGTTCCGAGGGGCAAAAAAAAAAAGTGAGAGAAAACGGTAATTAAAGCGGGAGAGACTATTGTAAAAAAATTTAGCACGCATCTTTGTCGCAGGATCGTCGAAAAACTCTGCGGAAAGCGGAATGATCATGGAATACAGCTCAACTCACTTTTGAATTTAATAAAAATAACAGAAAAAATAGGAAATACAAAATGAAGACATATACATATCGAGAAGGGAGGAATATATACATAGGTAAAATTGAACTTAAATGTCTTGTATCAATGTTAAAAGAACAGTGTCTTCATGAGGTGTTTTACGGCGTAACGACCCTTCGCTACGACGGTACGGCACACGAGTACGGCGTAACGGGCCTTGGGTACGACGGCACGACCCTTGAGTACAACGGTACGACCCTTGGGTACAACGGTACGACCCTTGGGTATCATGACCTGGCCTTTGACCAGGCTTTTAAGGATCAGGTCACAGCCCACGTTATTATAGTCGGTGATCGTACTGTCGTCCTCAGGGGGGTCGTGCCGTCGTACTCAAGGGTCGTATCGTCGTGTTCAAGGGTCGTACCGTCGTGTTCAAGGGTCGTACCGTCGTGCTCAAGGGTCGTACCCCGTGCTCAAGGGTCCTATCTTCATGCTCAAGGGTCGTACCACCGTGCTCAAGGGTCGTACCGTCGCATTCAGGGGTCGTACCACCGTGCTCAAGGGTCGTACCGTCGTACTCAGGGGTCGTACCACCGTGCTCAAGGGTCGTACCACCGTGTTCAAGGGTCGTACCGTCGTGCTCAAGGGTCGTACTACCGTGCTCAAGGGTCGTACCGTCGTACTCAGGGGTCGTACCGTCGTGCTCAAGGGGAGGGATGGGGGTGGCGGAGTGGAGTGGTTTCAAAACACAAGGGAAGTGAAAGAAATGACGTAATGAGAACCCTCACGAATCCAACATTTCGCCTCATACATCTCATGGCTTCTGCTGCTGCCTGGCTCAAGTATTATGAGGAAAGATGTCTGACACTCATGAACAAAAAAACAGCGTCTCCTCCTCATTCCAGTGAATGAGAAGATATCTTTTATGAAGAACTCCAGTGCATGAATCTCTCACGTCATCTGCTGTGCGCTCCGAACATATGGATTAAGAAAGAGCATATATATATATATATATATATATATATATATATATATATATATATATATATATATATATATATATATATATATATATATATATGTGTGTGTGTGTGTGTGATTTAAACTGTGGTGAAAATGGAATCTGGTGTCTTACATGCAGTGTCCAGAAACGATATACTAAGGCAGATGATCAATTACGTGATTGGCTGTGTGTTTGTGTGTGCAATTACGTACATGGAGGGAGATTGACACTAGGTGGGCTCCCATCTCGTGTGTGTGTGTGTGTGTGTGTGTGTGTGTGTGTGTGTGTGTGTCTTCCTTTGTCTGCCTGTCTGTTCACAGACACAAATCAGAATGACCAAGACGAGTGGTATTGACAGTGGATTGGAGCATGTTGAGCACACCCCCCTCCCCTTCACACTCCCCTCCCACTCCAATCCTCAGGGTGAAGGGGAGGAGGGAAGGGTGGAGGGTTAGGGGATGGGTGTTTGGGAGGGGTAGGTGAGGGGAAGAGGATTGAGATGGGGGAGGGGAAGGGGGAGGGGGAACAGTAAAGAGGGAGGGGGTGAAGGTGGGTGTGTGTGTGTCCTGTGCCATGACTCATTCGAACGTGCAAGAATGCTAGTTAGTGCAGGAGGGGGAGGGGAGAGAGGGAGGGAGTTGATGAGGGTGTTTGAAGGGGGAGGAGGGGGGCAGTGTTTTGGAGGGTGGGTGTGGGGGGGAGGTTTGAGTGGAGGAAAAAGAGGAGGAGGCGCCAGGGGAAGACAGGAGGAGCAGAGGATCGCTGTGGTGGTACCTTCCCCCCTTGTGAGGGAGGGGGGAGGGGGCGTCGTGGTGGAGGACTGCAAGAAAAGACGAGAAAAACGAGAGAGAGAGACGAAGAAATCTGGAGATGTTCGGCACTAACGTGTGAAGCACGAGAGATAAGTCTCGTCATGTCTCTCGCGATGAGTAATGCCTCCTCTTTTTTGAGACCAAGACGCCTTTTTTTTTGGCAACACTACATAACCATCACCCCCACTGGAAGTTACACAAGAAACACTGGAATATACTAACCCTCCCAGACGGGTCAGTATGGGTAGAAACACAAGCAATACAACTGTCAACACCCCGAACACTGGAGCTGACTGTAGTAGCAACAATACTACCAGTAACACAAGCAACACCTACATGAACTGGTGGGTTAGATCAACACCAGTAACACTAGCGTCATTAGCGTCATACCGACGATGGGAAATGGACAATTGGGTCGTTATGATGTCTCTTTCCTTCCTTACACCGCTAAGATTTGGATCTAAGCTTCACCTTCCCATGTCTTTCCACTTAGCTACGCTCTCTTCCCCCCTTAACTCCCCCTTTTTTTTTTTCGAAAAGGAAGTCTTCCATAGAAACACTTTTGATCATTCATCTCCAGATCTGAACACTAGGTCTATATAAGACCCGGACACATCTCATGACGGTCTGAACACCTAAGGAGAAGGGCGGTGCATCGGCAAGACGATTCGAACCTCCAACAGGAAGATCACAGCATCAGTCAAGATGGTCTGAAACCTATTTAGAACCTGTTGAAACCCACAGGATAAAAGATTCGAACACCTCTGCTGGGAAGGTCCGAACACCTAGCAAAGACTTTCTAATCTACCTAGCCAGAAGTTCTGAACACCTGGCTAGACGACCCGAAAAATGAAGCTAGAGGATCCGAACACCTAACTAGAAGGTTTGAACACCTACCCTATCATAAAGGATCTAACACTCAGGAAGATGGCCCAACAGGAGGATCTGAAGCCAATAAAAATAACGTATAGAGGGTTAAACACCGTCTAAATGGATATAAACAAAACCTGCGTCTGACGAAGGGGGTTCGACAGACCACGAGAACGAACACGGATCACTTGACCTTCGCCAGGCCCTCCTTAGTGACGTGGGTCTCTGGCGGTGGTGAAGAACTGGCCTGACACAGCCCACGACATTTTCACGAACTGAAAGAAACCCATGACTTTACGCCTTCCTAGGATGAAATAAACAACTCCAGAACTAACGAATAATGAAATTATATCTGTAATTAATCACCTGAACCAGTTTGGTATAGAGCCTTGTTTACATGTTCCATTAACTTCTTTATTACAATACCTTAATCCCATCCTGGGATAATAGGTTGGAGCAAAATCCCCACTTGTCATTGTGGCATGCCTGGAATATCTTTCTTCTGGGATATGAGGCGTACATTGCCCCCTGTGGGATGTCCCTGGGACTGTCATTACCCGTGGTCTGATCGCCAGCCTTTGTGGGATATGTAAATTGTCACGCCATTGTTTTTCAGGTCTGTTAAAATGCCGGGGTGAGATATCCTTTGTACTGCCATTGTGGACACTCCATACTCTGACATCCAGTTCCTACACTTTGACATTCTGGTATTCGGTATTATGTTAAATTGTCATCGCAGAATACATCATAAGCGAAATCTAGGATGTATCATACAATAGTGGACAGCATTGTCATCACTTCGAGAGAAACATAAGGTCTGTCGGTCTCTGTTCTCTGAGGTGTTCCTTCCTATGGATTAGCATCTTAACTAGTGACCTTATTTGCATTTCCCATGCTATGGTAAAAGCCTCTGTGTTGACCCTTGTCTGTATTTGGCTCTGCTGTGCTAAATGGAACCCAGCATTACGACAGAGTTGTGCCTTTGGGTTTTGTTAAAAAGATGAGGTGAGAGACAGGTTTGATATAGAGATGGTTAAGTAGGGAGGGAGGTTTACAGAGAGGGAGGGTGAGTAGGGAGGATGATGGAGGGACACAGATGGTTGTCATATAGAGGGAGGGAGGGAGGGAGGGAAGGGGCCGTCTCCCTCCATCCTGTTGGGACGATAAGAAGTGAAATGGTCGGGGGCATCGAATGATATCCGTTGAAGCCCAATAGATAATACTGGGTCTGTTGGCCCATTCGAGCACCAGGGTTCGGTCCTCGAGTGCCAAGGTTCGAATCCCTGAGCACGATGGGTGTGACCCGTGGATGCGATGTGTATGAAGGCCTGACCATCTCGACTGATCCCTCAAGTTTAAGGCAAAGGTCAGGTCACCTTACCTAAGGCTCGAACCATCGTACTCAAGAGGTCAGAATAGAGATGATGAGGAATAGAAAATGGATACAGAACAGAAAATGTCGTGGGAATGGAATCCAAGTGTAACAGAGGGTCACTGATAAGGGTTAAAGAACCGTA
>NC_092235.1:20386235-20393735 GCF_036320965.1 Panulirus ornatus
TGTGTGTGTGTGTGTTACTATGTGTTTCAAAGGTCGTCTGTGCCACAGTCTCCCATGCTCTATATAACACCACACTTAATTGGGTCGTGGGATGGTAATTGGGTCGTGGGATGGTAATTAGGATCGATGCTTAATTATCCATTTATCTGATGGGGTCAGAGGAATGAACCTCCCTTCATTATCCTTGGCTTAAAGGTCGCTGGCCCTGGCTGCCTATACCCGGGTTCGATTCTGGGAGTGGGCGTTAGCTGGCCCACAGCCAAACCCAGCTGTTCATCCCCTCGTTTGAGTCTGGTCTGGACACTATGATAATAATAATGATAATAATAATAATTATGATAATAATAATAATAATAATAATAATAATAACAATAATAATAATAATGATAATAATAGTAATAATAATAATAATAATAATAATAATAATAATAATAATAATATTAATGATAATAACAATGATAATAATAATGATAATGATAATGATAAGTAATAATAATAATAATAATAATAATAATAATAGTAATAATTTTAATAGTAATGATAATAATGATAATAATAATAATAATTCCCACACTTGAATAAACGTATATATGTACTTATTAAGCAAACAAACACACAGAGAACCGTTTCCATATGTGCGTCATGTACATATTATGTAGAACGAATGATCGTTAAATAGAGGAACTGAGGTGACGAAAGCAGTGACAGAAGTAATTGTATTGGCCCCACGGATTCAGAAGAGATCGGTCTGAAGACGAAACAATTTGAGAAAAGTGTTCTGTTACGGTCAAAATGTGTCTATATGTGGAATGGGGATTATTCTCCTCCCTCCCCCCCCCCCTCTGTTCCCCACAGTGAAAGGGATTACTCCTCCACCGTTCATCCTGGGGTTAAATCCCCACCACAGTTCACCCCCACCAGAGATAAATCCCCACCATCTTCCATACCAGCTGGCGATAAATCCTCACCACCATCCATCCCTAGAGATAAATCCCCACCATTCGCCCCTCCAAGGGATAAATCCCCACTACCATCCACCCTTCCCAGGGATAAATCCTCACCACCATTCACCCCTAGAGATAAATCCCCACCATCCGCCCCTCCCAGGGATAAATCCCCACCACCATTCACCCCTAGGGATAAATCCCCACTACCATCCACCCTTCCCAGGGATAAATCCTCACCACCATTCACCCCTAGAG
Source organism: Panulirus ornatus (assembly GCF_036320965.1). Classification (NCBI taxonomy): domain Eukaryota; kingdom Metazoa; phylum Arthropoda; class Malacostraca; order Decapoda; family Palinuridae; genus Panulirus; species Panulirus ornatus. The sequence continues at coordinate 20,387,438 of NC_092235.1, forward strand.
ATAAATCCCCACCATCCGCCCCTCCCAGGGATAAATCCCCACCACCATTCACCCCTAGGGATAAATCCCCACTACCATCCACCCTTCCCAGGGATAAATCCCCACCACCATCCACCCCCAGGGATATAAATCCCCACCACCATCCACCTCCACCATCCCACACCACCCATATGCCACGGGTGGATTAAGGATTAAGGAGGCTCTGAGGGGGATTTATATGAGACACGAAGGGTAAGACTTAAAACCAAGTGGGGATTAGAAATTGTTATGCGTGTGGGACTGGCGACGTGGGAGTGGCACCCGTGGGTGAGTTCGACTCTTCCCTCCCGCCTAGGACTCGTAAGCTACCTTGATATCTCGCCATTTGGCTCGTGAGGGCTGACGCCGACGCTGCTGTGAGGGGAGGTTCTCAAACTAGTTTTATATCACCATTATGTTCGTGAGGCTCAATTTTGCGCTATTGTCAAGCTGGTTTGGTATTAACTGTTCATTCGTAAAGCCATGATATATATATATATATATATATATATATATATATATATATATATATATATATACGCTGCTGGTTAGTTAGTTTTATGATCGCCATCCAGTCAAGAGGCCACATTAAGTGCTATTCAAATTCAAAATAATAATGCTCGATCCTAAGGATATATATATATATATATATATATATATATATATATATATATATATATATTGGGAAGGATCACAATTTTGCACGTGATCAAGATATTCCTATGAGTCCACGGGGAAAATGAAACACGAAAAGTTCCCAAGTGCACTTTCGTGTAATAATCACATCATCAGGGGAGACACAAGAGAGAAATATAACAGTCAGTTGATATACATCGAAGAGACGAAGCTAGGACGCCATTTGGTAAACATGTGATTGGACAATCACATGTTTACCAAATGACGTGGAACGTGTTGGTGCATTCTTAACCCATTAAGCCAGACTCCTCTGAATGAGACGTCTGTCCATAAGTTAATAATAAGTAAATTAGATATTGTTACGATGGTTAATTCACTGTTATCACGATGGTTAATTCACTGTTATTACGATGGTTCATCAGCTGTTATGATGAATTATTTGTATTATGATTGTCTATTACGACTGGGGTGGGTGGGTGGAGGGGGTGTAGGACGGGCGGGGCTGGGGAGGTTGTGATGGACTGAGGGAGGTGTGGGGGAGGGTGGAGGAGGTGGGTGGAGGGTGGAGGAGGAGGGTGCATTTAGGATCTGGGTGTAGTTCAAGGACTGGGGGTGTCGCCTGTGTTAAGAAAGGGTGTAAGTCTGGGGAGGAGTCATCACTTGGGGAGGAGGTAGTGTGTGTGTGTGTGTGTGTGTGTGTGTGTGTGTGTGTGTGTGTGTGTGTGTGTGTGTGTGTGTGGGGAGGGGAGACAGGGTGTGACACCAGGTGGTCGACAGCCACTAGTCGCCAGCACATGACCTTGAACCTTCGCCACCCACAGCACAAATACACTGCTCATGTCTTTGTTCCGTTCTGCACCCGGGGCCGGACTCCAGGCTTTGCGCCACATCAACCTACTTTAAAACCTCAACAGAAGCACCACAGACAGATGATGATGACGTGGAACGTGGAATAGAAGGAGAGACAGATGATAATGACGTGGAACGTGGGACAGAATGACGTGGAACGTGGAACAGAAGGAGAGACACAGATGATAATGACGTGGAACGTGGGACAGGAGAGACACAGATGCTAATGACGTGGGACAGAAGGAGAGACAGATGATAATGACGTGGAACAGAAGGAGAGACAGATGATAATGACATGGAACGTGGAACAGAAGGAGAGACAGATGATAATGACGTGGAACGTGGAACAGAAGGAGAGACAGATGATAATGACGTGGAACGTGGAACAGAAGGAGAGACAGATGATAATGACGTGGAACAGAAGGAGAGACAGATGATAATGACGTGGAACAGAAGGAGAGACAGATGATAATGACGTGGAACGTGGAACAGAAGGAGAGACAGATGATAATGACGTGGAACGTGGAACAGAAGGAGAGACAGATGAGAAAGGAATTTATGAAGATATATCTCTCCCTTCTTTTTCTATTTTTGGAGGTGGACTGAAGTAATTTGTGTCTGGTCTCCTGTGATCCACTGGTGAGTCGTCTGTTCCAAGTGACAATGGGGTGCGACAGTGCCCCAGCGCCCCCTCCGGGAGAGGGGACTTCTAAGGTCTCCACGACACATCTGTCGCACCCACTGCTCGTTTCCAGACTAGAGGGACGACCAGTCGCACCCACAGACACCCTTTCCTCCTTCCCTCTCACCCAGACACCACTGTAAAAATACCCCTCACATTTCTCGAGTGTTGAATGGGTCAACTTACATTCTGAAGTTTCTAGTAGGCCAACCATACACATTAACTAGTGTCTAGGATGCCAACTCTACATTCTCAAGGACTCTGTGGATCACTCCACAAGTCCAGAGGTCGAGTGGGCCAACTCCACACTGTCAAATGTCGAGTGGAGCAACGCCACATTTCCCAGTGTCGAGTGAACTAACTCTACGTATCCTAGTGGTCTGTGGACCACTGCAAAGAGTAGAGCAGACCACCTTTACGCTTCTTAGAGTCGAGAAAGCCAACTCCAAATCATCAAGAATTGAACTGACTAACTCCACCTTTTTCTAGAGTCGACCAACTCCACATTTCCCTGCTGTTGAGAGGGCCTACTCCACATTCTGTGGCGCCCCAACTCCACATCGACAAGGTATGACGACACCCCACCCAACTCTATACTTTATTTTTGCCCTGGCACTTTACGTGAATATTGCTCCACCTTGAACTCACAAATAAACCTCGAGAGATGCACTTCCTCGAGAGTAAACAAAGAGTGAAAGTGAGTGTAGGGAAGGCATAAACAAACAAACAAAAACGCATTGATTAGAAAATCAGAAATGAAAAAACAAAAAACTCCTTTGCAATGAAACTATAGGAAAAAAAAATATATATATATATAAAAACACCCAAAGCTAAAGGAGGGAAGGACATAAGACCCACAACAAGCAGTGAGAAGACTGAACACCTCGACCAGATGAACAAGAGAAGCCATCTGCCAGTAACTGAAGAAAGTGCTGGGCACAGATCTCTCTCTCTCTCTCTCTCTCTCTCTCTCTCTCTCTCTCTCTCTCTCTCTCTCTCTCTCTATCTCTCTTCATACGACTGGAATGAAAGTTGACCAGGAGGGAACTGGTTTTCGCGAGGGGAAAAGTGTTTAAGATACGTGTACTGGGAGGAAGCATTGTGTTAGAAAACCACCACCATCTGGCTTTACATCCCTCCCTCCCCTCCAACCATCTCTCTAGACACGAGAGTACTAGCGAGATGTGTGAAACTTTCTAGTACCATTTTCTAGCAAACCACAGCGTTCTACACTTTCTAGCCAGTGTTTCATAGTTTTCCTAGTGAAGCCTCAGCCCCCGACACTTTCTAGTACACTCTAGAACTCCGTTTCTTTTCTAGTACACCTCAGAACTTGGTATTCTAAAGTGTGTTATATTCTAAGTACGATATGTTATGTTCTAAGTGTGGTATGTTATATGCGAAATAAAGCACGCTATGCTCTAACTGTAGTGTGTCAGTTTCTAAGTAGGGCAGTTTCTAAGTAGGGTATTGTAAGTGTGGAGTGGCATACTCTAAGTAGGGCAGGCTGTATTGTAAGTGTGGAGTGGCATACTCTAAGTAGGGCATGCTGTATTGTAAGTGTGGAGTGGCATACTCTAAGTAGGGCATGCTGTATTGTAAGTGTGGAGTGGCATACTCTAAGTAGGGCAGGCTGTATTGTAAGTGTGGAGTGGCATACTCTAAGTAGGGCATGCTGTATTGTAAGTGTGGAGTGGCATACTCTAAGTAGGGCATGCTGTATTGTAAGTGGTGTGGTATATTCTAAGTAGGGCAGGCTGTATTGTAAGTGTGGAGTGGCATATTCTAAGTAGGACATGCTGTATTGTAAGTGTGGTGTGGCATATTCTAAGTAGGACATGCTGTATTGTAAGTGCGGTGTGCCATATTCTAAGTAGGACATGCTGTATTGTAAGTGGTGTGGTATATTCTAAGTAGGACATGCTGTATTGTAAGTGTGGAGTGGCATATTCTAAGTAGGACATGCTGTATTGTAAGTGTGGAGTGGCATATTCTAAGTAGGACATGCTGTATTATAAGTGTGGTGTGCCATACTCTAAGTAGGGCATGCTGTATTTTATAAGTGTGGTGTAACATATTCTAAGTAGGATATGCTCTCATATTAGTGTGGAATGCCATATCATAAGTAGGTTATGCTGTATTTTAAGTGTGGTGTGCCATTTTCTAAGTTGGATATGCTATAAATAAGTTGTGGAATGCCACATTCTAAGTAGGGTATGCTGTAATTTAAGTGGGGTGCGCCACATTCTAAGTGTGGGAGGGCCTCGGGTCCCACACTAAACAGTGTGGAACTGTAAACAAGAGAAAGGAAAGTTAAATATTGTCGAGAAAATTAACAAAAGGGAATTTGATATCCTGGAACCTCTCCTCCAGGTACTGGAAGCTGTTCCATGTGTACTGGAACTGCTCCATGTGTACTGGAAGCTGTTCCATGTGTACTGAAACTGCTCCATGTGTACTGGAACTGCTCCATGTGCACTGGAACTGCTCCATGTGTACTGGAACTGCTCCATGTGTACTGAAACTGCTCCATGTGTACTGGAACTGCTCCATGTGCACTGAAACTGCTCCATGTGTACTGGAAGCTGTTCCATGTGTACTGGAACTGCTCCATGTGTACTGAAACTGCTCCATGTGTACTGGAACTGCTCCATGTGTACTGGACCTGCTCCATGTGTACTGGAAGCTGTTCCATGTGTAGTGGAACTGTTCCATGTGTAATGAAACTGCTCCATGTGTACTGGAACTGCTCCATGTGTACTGGAACCTGCTCCATGTGTACTGGAACTGCTCCATGTGTACTGGAACTGCTCCATGTGTACTGGAAGCTTTTCCATGTGTACTGGACCTGCTCCATGTGTACTGGAACTGCTCCATGTGTACTGGAAGCTTTTCCATGTGTACTGGACCTGCTCCATGTGTACTGGAAGCTGTTCCATGTGTAGTGGAACTGTTCCATGTGTAATGAAACTGCTCCATGTGTACTGGAACTGCTCCATGTGTACTGGGACCTGCTCCGTGTGTACTGGAACTGCTCCATGTGTACTGAAACTGCTCCATGTGTACTGGAACTGCTCCATGTGTACTGGAACTGCTCCATGTGTACTGGAACTGCTCCATGTGTACTGGAACCTGCTCCATGTGTACTGGAACTGCTCCATGTGTACTGAAACTGTTCCATGTGTACTGTAACCTGCTCCATGTGTACTGGAACTGCTCCACGTGTACTGGAAGCTGTTCCATGTGTACTGGAACTGCTCCACGTGTACTGGAAGCTGTTCCATGTGTACTGGAACTGCTCCACATGTACTGGAAGCTGCTCCATGTGTACTGGAACTGCTCCATGTGTACTGGAACTGCTCCATGTGTACTGGAACTGCTCCATGTGTACTGGAACTGCTCCATGTGTACTGGAACCTGCTCCATGTGTACTGGAACTGCTCCATGTGTACTGAAACTGTTCCATGTGTACTGTAACCTGCTCCATGTGTACTGGAACTGCTCCACGTGTACTGGAAGCTGTTCCATGTGTACTGGAACTGCTCCACGTGTACTGGAAGCTGTTCCATGTGTACTAGAACAGCTCCATGTGTACTGGGAGCTGTTCCATGTGTACTGGAACTGCTCCATGTGTACTGGAACTGACCATCATGTTAAGTCAAAGTTTGCTAGAAGAAACTCTATCAAATCCGAGTGTGTTAGAGAGCTTTGTGTTAAATCAGAGCGAGTGTGTTAGAAGGCCTTGAGTTAAGTCAGAGTGTGTTAGAAGGCTCTGTGTTAAGTCAGAGTGTGTTAGAAGGCTCTGTGTTAAGTTAGTGTGTGTTAGAAGGCTTTGCGTTAAGTCAGAGTGTGTTAGAAGGCTCTGTGTTAAGTTAGTGTGCGTTAGAAGGCCTTGTGTTAAGGTAGAGTGTGTTAGAAGGCTCTGTGTTAAGTTAGTGTGCGTTAGAAGGTCTTGTGTTAAGTTAGAGGGTGTTAGAAGGCTCTGTGTTAAGTTAGTGTGCGTTAGAAGGCTCTGTGTTAAGTCAGAGTGTGTTAGAAGGCTTTGTGTTAAGTTAGTGTGCGTTAGAAGGCTCTGTGTTAAGTCAGAGTGTGTTAGAAGGCTCTGTGTTAAGT
>NC_092235.1:20398735-20416235 GCF_036320965.1 Panulirus ornatus
TATATCTATGGTAGCTCTATGGTATGTCTCTCCCATGTTCTTTCCTCCCATACCTACATCCCCATGGCCTCCCCCCCACCACTCTCTCTCTCTCTCTCTCTCTCTCTCTCTCTCTCTCTCTCTCTCTCTCTCTCTCTCTCTCTCTCTCTTTTCTCTCTCTCCCATGTCCCATGGCAGCTGGTGACCGACCGCTTCTCCCATGGCATCCTCCCGTTTCCTACCCTTCCCTGGTTAATCCCCCATCCCATTCTGACTACTGTCCCATTCATGCAACACCTTTCCCATCGTTGTAACTCAAGCCTTTGATACCATATGGTCTCGTCCCTTTCCACATTAGCACGTCTCTTACGTAGGCCACCTGTCCTCACACACACACTCTCTATCCCTCTCTCTATCTATCTACCTATCTATCTATATATTCATCGATCTATCTATCTATCTATCTATCTATCTATTTATCTATGTATCTATATATCTATCTATCTATCCATCGATCTATCTATCTATCTATCTATCCATCTGTCTAGCTGTCTATCTGTCTATCTATCTATCTATCTATCTATCCATCGATCTATCTATTCATCGATCTATCTATCTATATATCTATCTATATATCTGTCCATCGATCGATCTATCTATTAATCTATTAATCTATCTATGTCTATCTATCTATCTCAAGTAAATATGACCCCTACATTTCCCATGATCACTTTTAAGTTTACAACTCATTAAGTCTGAGCATGGCGCTGTCTTAACCACCCCACCTTCACCCCCCCAAGTCGTTAGAGGCCCAACCATCATTACCAACGTACATTTTAAACTCGTCTGAGCCACAATCAAAAGTAAATATGACTTTCCCATTTTGTTGTGTGTTCTCAAGACTGTAACACCACCACCATGGGATCAAAACCCAGCCACATGTAATCACCCCTGAACAGCCCAATTCGAGACCACGAACCTGGTCGTTTGGAGATAGAGGTGGTTACCTGAGAGAGATAATACTGGATAGAATATATACGTGACAAATTATACATAATGGAGGATGGGGAACTAAAGATAGATGCGTTGTGTTGACTGAGGCGAAGCTCGGGATATATATATATATATATATATATATATATATATATATATATATATATATATATATATATATATATGTTTACCAAATGGCGTCCTAGCTTCGTCTCTTCGATATATATCAACTGACTGTTATATTTCTCTCTTGTGTCTCCCCTGATGATGTGATAATAACACGAAAGTGCACTTGGGAACTTTTCGTGTTTCATTTTCCCCGTGGACTCATAGGAATATATATATATATATATATATATATATATATATGCAACAGACGAATTCCATTCTCCTCTGTCTTGTGAAGGGGGGGGGGGGGGAAATATCCCAGTAGCATGAAGATGGAAAAAAAAATAAGGGGAAAATTTTCCCTTTTCTGGAGCACTGTGTTGTGGGTCGGCCTGGGTGTGCTCGGGGGGGGGGGGGGGGGGAAAGGAGGAACGCGCACGAGCGCACACGATGTCCTGACGAGTGTACATGTTAGCGCACACACACACACACACACACACACACACACACACACACAGTCCATCAAGTGACCACAAGGACTTTAGATCGTCTATCGCCCACCCACTCACCCACCCACCAAAATACACCCTGCCACTGCCAAACCCACCCAACCCACCACCCACTCACCCACCACAGCCTTGTAGCTGTGGTAAAGAGAGAGAGAGAGAGAGAGAGAGAGAGAGAGAGAGAGAGAGAGAGAGAGAGAGAGAGTCAGTCGCGCTAACCACCTACTGGGAAGACGTCCATCTCCCTCACCCTCACCACCACCACAACAGGCCCCAGGGGCGGGTCGCTGGCGGCGCCCTTCCCCCGGGGTGGATTACTATCACCTTGCCATTGAAATCCCCAGCGACCATTTGCCCTGGCGCTCCCAAGACTTAAAAACCGCATTCTCGTGGGAAATCGCCCACCTTTCCTTTTTTTAATTTCCGACGAAAACATACATGAACAACTACATATAGACGCACATATATGAAAGTATATATATACTCAAAAGCCTCATATACTTCTGTATGCGAGTGTAATAACCTTTTTATATGTTTTTTTATCTTGAAATATCATTCGTTCCCACATGAGACAGAACTCGCAGTCATGAAGGGAGTCCTCGAATTCCACAAGAATTCGTCCTCCCTGCCTCCCTGCCTGCCTCCCTGCCTCCCTCCCTGCCTCTCTGCCTGCCTGCCTCCCTGCCTCCCTGCCAACGTAATGGTCGTCCGGGTAATTACAGGAGGCCCCGACCTCCACTCACGCCACACACACACTCTTAACCCGCGCGAACTTCTTCCTCGACCATATGGCGTCGTCCACCCAACCACGGAGACAAACCCAGTGCCAATTTCTCGCATTCCATGAAGGGGTCTTGCGTGGAAGGGGGGGGGGGGGGGGGGGGGAAGAGGGGTGGGTTAGGGGGGGTTAGGACGGGACACCCCATGTCTCTCTCTCTCTCTCTCTCTCTCTCTCTCTCTCTCTCTCTCTCTCTCTCTCTCTCTCTCTCTCTCGTTGTGATGGGTGAGTGTAGTTCGCGTTCTTGTGGGTGTTCGAGAAAGCCTCGGGAGCACCGATTCAAAATCCACACCTCCCTCCATCCCTCCATCCCTCCCTCCCTCCATCCCTCCCCTTCTTCCCTCCCTCCCTCCCTCCATCCCTCCATCCCTCCCTCCCTCCATCCCTCCCCTTCTTCCCTCCCTCCCTCCATCCCTCCCCTTCTTCCCTCCCTCCCATTCTTCCCTCCCTCCCATTCTTCCCCCCCTCTCCCCTTCTTCCCTCCCTCCCTCCCTCCCTCTCTCCCATTCCAACACCCTTCCCCTTGATCAAGGGCCGTGAATGGAAATACAGAAGGTGATAAACGATGGTGAAATGAGAAGAAAAAAGAAGAAATAGCGTCAGTGTATGAGAGAGAGAGAGAGAATGGGAAAAGGTCAAATTTTTTTTTTTTTCAAAGCCTCGATTCACTATAGAGAAGTTGTCTCTTTGCTCTAAATAACAGGTCGGTTAAACAATCGTGTGGTTTGGGAACATCGAGTGGAACCTGTGGTGTGTGGGTAGACTAAGTGTTATGATACGGTTCACACACACACACACACACACACACACACACACACACATACACACACACACACACGGTGTTCGAACCCAGGTGTTACGTTGGAGTGTGGGATCTTAAGGTATTTAGCTCCACTATTTAGAATCAGATCCTGTGGTTAACTTTTGACGAGTCTGTTTGCTGGAGGATGGTATTTTAAACTCCTAATCTAAATAGATGGAAACAGGATAGTACAGCAGAAGGCTCCTTCCCCACCCACCAATATAGATGGAGACAGGATAGTACAGCAGAAGGCTCCTCCCCCACCCACCACTATAGATGGAGACAGGACAGTACAGCAGAAGGCTCCTCCCTCACCCACCACTATAGATGGAGACAGGACAGTACAGCAGAAGGCTCCTCCCCCACCCACCACTATAGATGGAGACAGGACAGTACAGCAGAAGGCTCCTCCCTCACCCACCACTATAGATGGAGACAGGACAGTACAGCAGAAGGCTCCTCCCCCACCCACCACTATAGATGGAGACAGGACAGTACAGCAGCATAAGCCTGTGATATGTTATCCTATGACAATTTTCACCTCTCCAGCATCTTCACCTTTCGAAGATAACAACTCTACCTTTGCACAAGTTATCATTGTCATGATCAAGATAACGAACTACGAATATGAGAATAAGATTAAAGCCACAAGAATCATCAACAGAGGATGTGTAATGGCTACGAAGAGACATTAAACAAAGTCTTTTAAGTGGGCGACCGAGAACAACATTTTGCTCTTTCAACAGAGATAGAGTCCATCTCCTCCGGTCATGTCGAGGATGAAGGAATCAAATACAACACAGAACACTGGCCAAACACAGACGCGATCATGACCCAGTTGAATAATGTGAAAGACCTTGATGTAATGATGTGTAACGATCTAACAACCTTCAGCGAACGTAGCAAGACAACTGTTGCTTCACCTGCGCAAGAAAGGCAGGGTGGATCCTGCGGACCTTCAAGACAAGGGAAGAAGAAAAAGAAAAGGATATCATTCAAGACACAAATATTTTCGTGAATACTGCCGCGTTCTAACATGACCCTACAAGGCGGAATGACGAGGTTGAAGAGTTAGAAAGTGTTGAGAGAGATCTCTCACACAGTCCATATTGATGTGGTAAAGGAACGGAAATTACTGGGAACAGTTGAAGCCTCTTAGGCTGTTATTCCCTAGTGCGCAGACGGGAGAGGTGTACATATATCATCATCTATACGTGGGAGAATTCTAAGAACGTATGGTTCTCTAGTGACACTCAGAAATAGCACACGCTACTAACACAACAGACGTGAGAGACTTTGTGAAATACACTTCCTCAGAAATCCAAAGTGGCGATATGTACAAAAGGAGATAACACATTAAATTCCCCCCTTTGACCTCATTAGGTATTCACTAGATATTAGAACGTTTAAATCAGCAGTCGGGAATTTTAGGAAGACATCGCAGTTTGGAAATATTAGGCCAAAAAATCCACCAATTTGAAATGATGTTAAAAATATCGTCAAAATGTGATGGCTTCCATTAAGAAAATTAAACAAATTTGAAATATTATTTGTCAAAAAGAATCACTAATTACAATATGATAATTGGAAGAAAGTCACTGCTCTGAAACTATCATCAACTGTAAATGTAAAAAAAAACCCAGCATCTGTAAATTCATTTAATCCCGAATCGTAAAGATAAAATACCCAATCGTAGGTGTAAAAACTCCCAGTCGTAAATAAATATATAAAAAAAAAAGAAAATCCCGAGTCGTAAATGTAAAACTCTACAATCGTATGTGTAAAAAAAAAAAAAAAATCCCTCACCCGTGAAGAAATGTAAATCCCAATCGTCAAAGTAAATAAATCACCAATTGTAAGTAACAACAACAAAAAATAAAAAATATGACTTTGCGATAACATGTACTGAACCACAAGATGAACTTCCCAGCCTGGCTGAAAAGCCAACCTCCCCTGAACATTACCCCCAACCTCCCCCATTTCCCCCTTCCCCCTTCCCCTCACTCACTCCCAGCCCCCCTTCCCTCTTCCCCCATCCCTCAGTACACCCTCACTCCCTCACTCACTCCCAACCCCCCTTCCCTCTTCCCCCTTCTCCCACCCCTCACTCCCTCACTCACTCCCAACCCCCCTTCCCCTTCCCCCTTCTCCCACCCCTCACTCCCTCACTCACTCCCAACCCCTCTTCCCCGACCCCTCAGTACACCCTCACTCCCTCACTCACTCCCAACCCCCCTTCCCCCACCCCTCAGTACACACTCCCTCCCTCCCTCCCTTTTTCCCCTTTAACACACCCCCTCCCTTTCCTCCCCTCCCTCCCCTTCCCTCCCTCCCTCACCCCTCCCTTCCTGGATGTGGTAACTTAGGGGGGGTGAGGGAGAGGAAGGGAGGGAGTTCACTGCACCGTCAAGAATGCTATATATTGTGGCTAAGGCGCGTTCCTTCCACCACCCCTCCCCCCCCCCCCTCACCCCGTTTCACACACACACACACACACACACAAGCACACACACACACACACACACACAAGCACACACACACACACACACACACACGAACGCAATCCATCTGCTCATCACATATGTAGATTCTCTATTGTCATATCCCAGCCCTATGGGAGCCCATGTGCTCAAATATATATATAAATATATATATATATATATATATATATATATATATATATATATATATATATATATATATAGAGGAATCAAGATACCCGGATGTGATTTCCAATGTCACACCACCGGTGGCGCTGTGTTTTCAAGGTCGTGACCCCGTCTGTGTGTGTGTGTGTGTTGGGTCAGTCGATGACCTCCCCATGTGTGTGTGTGTGTGTGTGTGTGTGTATGTGTGTGTATGTGTGTGTGTGTGGTCAGGTCTCTGGTGTGGCCCTGCCGCCGTGTGTGGTGAGGTCATTATGGTCGACGCTTCCCTCACGATGGAAGGGGAAGACGGCCGTACGCAACGAGGGTTAGCGGGGGAAGACAGTGACATTCACGAGTTACGTGGGCGCTGCAGTGATGTTGCTGGGACTACGTGAGGGCTACTATGATGTTGCAGGGACTACGTGGGGCTACTATGATGTTGCAGAGACTCCGTGGGGCTACACTGATGTTGTAGGGACTATGTGGGGGCTACACTGATGTTGCAGGGAGTACGTGGGGCTACAGTGATGTTGCAGAGACTAACTACATGGGGGCTGCAGCGATGTTGCAAGGACTACGTGGGGCTACAGTGATGTTGCAGAGACTAACTACATGGGGGCTGCAGCGATGTTGCAAGGACTACGTGGGGCTACAGTGATGTTGCAAAGACTAACTACATGGGGGCTGCAGCGATGTTGCAAGGACTACGTGGGGCTACAGTGATGTTGCAGAGACTAACTACATGGGGGCTGCAGCGATGTTGCAGGGAGTACGTGGGGGCTGCAGTGATGTTGCAGGGAGTACGTGGGGGCTGCAGTGATGTTGCAAGGACTACGTGGGGGCTACACTGATGTTGCAGAGACTACGTGGGGCTACACTGATGTTGCAGGGAGTACGTGGACGCTGCAGTGGTGTTGCAGGGAGTACGTGGGGGCTACAGTGATGTTGCAGGGTGTACGTGGGGGCTGCAGTGATGTTGCATGGAGTACGTGGGGGCGCAGTGATGTTGCAGGGACTACGTGGGGGCTGCAGGGACGTGTGTGTGTGGGGGGGGGGGCTACATGGGGCTAGGATGGAACTCAGGCAAGACCATGACGCTAATGATGACGACATGGCACGAACAGCGAGGGACCCAAGACGAAACCCAGCGGAACTCCACACGTCATGACGCTCCTTCAGGACGCCCACCTGTGACCCACCTGTGACCCACCTGTGGCCCCAGCTGTGACCCCACTGTGACCCACCTGTGACCCCAGTGTGACCCCACTGTGACCCACCTGTGACCCCACTGTGACACACCTGTGACCCCACTGTGACACACCTGTAACCCCTCTGTGACCCCTCTTTGACCCACCTGTGACCCCTCTGTGACCCACCTGTGACCACTGTGGAGCGGTGTGAGGTCACTGTAACGGTCCAAGGGTGACCTGTGGTTGGCACTACCACACCGGAGGGTTCTGTAAGTAGGAGTACGTGGAGGTAGAGGCGGAAGAGGAGGAGTTGGAGGAGAGGAAGAGGAGGAGGAGTTGGAGGGGAGAGGAAGAGGAGGAGGAGGAGGAGGAGGAAGAAGAAGAGGAGGAGAAGAAGGAGAAGGAGGAGGAAGAGTAAGACTTTTTTTCTAGGGGTGGGGGCGGAGGAGAGGGGTTAAAATACGGGGGATGGGGCGCACACACACACACACACACACACACACACACACACACACACCCTCCTCTCTCAATCGAAGTCTGATTGGGAACTGCTATCAATGGATTAGCGAGTCATTGTGTCATGATTGGCTACGCACTTCGGTCATCCGTTGGGGGATTAAGATCGTGCCAAATGGCGCAAGAAGAGGATTAGATAAGTCTCCAGTCTCCGTAATCACTTCAATCAAGCGGTGGAGGTAGTAACTGTCACTGGGTTTGACCTCGAACCACTTAGAACACCAACTTCCACCCCCAAGGTCACAGAGGGCCAATCACGGAAACTCAACGGGTTGTCTGAAAGGGGGTCCCTAAACCCAGACTAGAAATCCATCAAATGCTTATATTTTCGGTTATATTCGTCCCCGTTTCTCCCCTCAAGTGAGGCGAGAGACGCGTCGAAAGATCTGTTAAACAGGAATCGCGGTCATCAAACGCATTGTACCCTCTTCCTGATCCTGTCTTTGCTAAAAGGGATCCAGTCCTGTGTTTTTAGTTGATTATCATATCGTCCTCGGTATGATGTAGTCATCCCCCCTTCCTGATGACGGTATAGAAAACGGTGATTGTCTCAAAGACATTTTTAATATTCCTTCTTATGTGTATATCTTTGTCTGACTCAATTACCTGATCATCTGTGGCTTCTTAGCCTCATTATGAGCTTCTTTGTTGATCATGTGCCTTCATAAGACAACCCTAAATGTCTCCAAAATTTATATACTTCGTCCTTTTTATATATATATTTTTTGTGTATGTTTCCTCATCCTAAAGTTCATCCCTCGATCATTTCTACTTCCTCAGCTCTGCCTGAATAGGTTCGAATCCCTGTCTCACCTTGTTGTGTTTATTTCTCATATGGATACAGACATGTCTCGCTAATCCAATTCTTCTGCCTCGACAAAGCAGATTTCCCCGACTCGACAAAGCAGATTTCCCCACCTCGACAAAGCAGATTTCCCCACCTCGACAAAGCAGATTTCCTCGCCTCGACAAGGCAGATTTCCCCACCTCGACAAGGCAGATTTCCCCACCTCGATAAAAGCAGACTTCCTCGCCTCGACAAAGCAGATATCCCCACCTCGACAGAGCAGATTTCCCCATCTCGACAAAGCAGATTTCCCTTCCTCGACAAAGCAGATTTCCCTTCCCCGACAAAGCAGATTTCCCTTCCTCGACAAAGCAGATTTCCCCACCTCGATAAAAGCAGACTTCCTCGCCTCGACAAAGCAGATTTCCCCGACTCGACAAAGCAGATTTCCCCACCTCGATAAAAGCAGCCTTCCTCGCCTCGACAAAGCAGATATCCCCACCTCGACAGAGCAGATTTCCTCATCTCGACAAAGCAGATTTCCCTTCCTCGACAAAGCAGATTTCCCTTCCCCGACAAAGCAGATTTCCCTTCCTCGACAAAGCAGATTTCCCTTCCTCGACAAAGCAGACTTCCCCGTCTCGACAAAACAGACTTCCTCGATTCTAACTTACGTTTCATCTCTTCATTATAGATATCACACAGCAGATAATACGTCTCATCAGTTTTTTATTTATGATTTATGAAGCCGGATTGACGTTCATTGATGATTTCAATTTATCTTGACTGTACTTTTCCCCCAAAAAATTATTTTCTTCGTACATCAATTTACGATCTAGCTTCCCCCCCATTTCCTCCCCTTGCCAGTCTTTCTCCTTCTGTTCCTTGGTCCAGTCATTACAACGACGTCTGGGTCCAGTAGTGCACAGTCACTGTTTCCGAATGGTGCACTGTAATCTACACTCTCAAGTCCCCAGTCTGTTGAAGGTGAACCCAAGCGCCGACCCTGGGGTACATTTGTGGTTCGTAAATTCCACAGTTCCAGCAACAGGTTGAAAGACTTAATCATGGCTCCAGCATTCATGGCCTCACATTGATGCTTCTTTGTTTCCATAAAACATCTGATGTTATTTACCCGTTTATTCCCACAGGATCCGTGTCTTCTAAATGCGTGAGCTTTGCCACTCCTCTCTGAACTTGTTCGTCCAGTTTCCACTTATGGTTTCATGGGTTCGACTCTGGATTACCTTAGCTTTTAAACTCCCTCTTTTGTAATTTATAGTTTACCGCATGACACCGAGTTCTCTTTAGCTCACGACTGCCTGAGTGATGAGAATGCATTGAATTTCGAAATTACAGTTACACTGGGAGGTCCTCGAGGTAATCAGATGAGTTTTGATTACTTTCGTGTGGAATTAATCAGCTTTCTATTAATTACATTCTCTTCGAACGAATGGGCTGGTCTCTTACATTCGCCAGGTATCAATCAGCTGGTTTTTTTTTTTTGTTTACATTCACTTCAAGCCTATCAGCTGATTTTATTTAACATGCACCTTCCAGCTGATCAGTATGCTGTCCAGTTATGGTGTGTGTGTGTGTGTGTGTGTGTGTGTGTGTGTGTGTGTGTGTGTGTGTGCAGATGTGTGCGTTTATGCTCATTCGTATGTGTGTGTAAGTGTGCGTGCATTCATATGCGCACACGAGTGCATCTTTTTTCTTCCTCGTGTGTGGGTCATGCATGCATGTGAGGGTGTGAATGACCCTCGTAAGGGCCAGGCAACCTGGAGAACCCGACAGAGGGAAGGGGGAGAGGGAGGAGCAGGAGGGAGGTCGACAGACCAGGGAGGGAGGAAGAAGAAGGGAGAGAGAGAGGGAGGGAGCCAGCAATGAGGTGGAGGAGAAGGGGGGTCTCCCCAACCCCCAACCCCCCCCTCATTCCGAAAGTGGGTGGAGACAAGTACGACCGTCCAGTTTGGGAAAAAAATTCTCTCTCTCTCTCTCTCTCTCTCTCTCTCTCTCTCTCTCTCTCTCTCTCTCTCTCTTTCGCTTGCTTGCTGAAGGCACACACACACACAGAGTAAGCACTGCTAGCTTTCTGTCGGATCTCCTGTTCATATCCTCAGTTGCATGTGCTTGAGACATCTCTGGTGGTTCCACACACCGGTCTGCTTCAGTTTGCTTGGGCGTTCTGTTGCTTATGTTGTATCAGTGGTCGGAGGTAAGTCTCTCTCTCTCTCTAAGGCCCAATTCTGATATCCAGATCACTTCTGTCTTACCCCAAGATATTTCCTTAGATACGTTAAGGGAAGTTGGATGGTTAGCTCGCGTACAAGGCTGCTTCGTTCTAATTTAAGGTTGTTGTATTTTAGCATAAAAGAACCTGTCAACACGTCATTAACCACAGATCATTTCACGGACCACCGACCACTCACTTCCTTCTAGTTTAAACCTACACGATATTTCTACGACATCCACCTTCACCAAACCTTCAAACTCGTCCACCTCCATCACCCATGGGTCTCCATCTACACAAAAAAATCCACCAAACTCCACTCGAAACTATAGCACTTGATCCACACCTCCACGAGTTCACATCTCACCCACATCCTCATAGATCCACACCTCATCCACCTACAGCCTTGGATGACCCTGCTGGTGTCGCATCCCCAAGGCTTATCCAAGACTTCACATGTCTCAGATGACGATAGTCACAAATTTCCACCCCCAATCTGAGGTCACAGGTCCATGGGGCGTCGTCAAACCCTACGGGTCACAGACATGGTCCATGGGGCGTCGTCAAACCCCACGGGTCACAGACATTGTCCATGGGGCGTCGTCAAACCCCACGGGTCACATCCTGCCCCGCCACTCACCACCCCTTTTGCTGTCCACGACCCCCACACCGTCTGTGGGAACCCCGACATAGCGGTGTCTGAGGCCAGACTTGTGGGGGCGTGTGGGTGTGGGGAGAACATCCTCATAAAGCATCATGCTTTCCAAATATCCTGCTGCCCCACCCAGCCAGGGTCCACCACATATTGTTCTGCTTCCCACACGCTGTTCATACCCCCAACTGGTGGTGTCCGAACGCCTGAAGTGTGTCTAGGACCCCACATGGTATCAAGGATCACACACACACACACACACACACACACACACACACACACACACGCAATTTAACACACCATCAATTGAATCACACACTCTACCCTTTATATCAACAACACCCAAGAGCCGTTGCTACAGAAGACGCTACAGAGAAGTCTGCTGTAACGACCCTTGTGTAACAACCTCTTTCTAATCACCTATAAGGGCAATGCAGAGAGGGAGTTCTACAGTCGTGGGATCTTCCATCTCTACAGTCAATAAGACTTATTTTTAAACTTCAGTATGACTGACCACAGCCCTCATGTCATTACTCTTGGTGTGTGTGTGTGTGTGTGTGTGTGTGTGTGTGTGTGTGTAAAGGAGGAGGGGTCGTACCGTACTGTGGGTCTCGTCTGACCTCAGCAATAGGTCAGCCTCGCTGCAGATAACTGAGTTGCCTTAAAATGGCCTCAAACCCCCACACCCCACCCCATCCCATCTCTCCTGCCTATTATTATGCACAACACACACATCCTAATGGAGCCATTAGTATCAACAAGAAGGGATATATATATATATATAGATAGATAGATAGCGTTGCAAAACTATGCGTATCTCGTACCATCAACCTTATTTCATCTTTCCTTTGAGGTGATAAAAGAAAAGATTATCAAATGATAAATAACTGTTCTACGAATAACTTAATAGATGAAAAAAAGAAAGATATCTGTTGTGTGATTTATAAAAGCTAGAAAGGTCAAGAGAATGAGGCATTTAAAAAAAACAAAAAGGCTCCGGTATAGAATGGTTCGTCCACGCGACATAGAAACTTCTACATCGACATTCATCTTAAAATACATAACTATAGTGACAATACAGAGGAACCCTATGTTAGGCTTCGTGTAATCCGTAAGATAGAAAAAAAAAGAAATCCAAAAATAATACGAGAGAAAAATGTCTTGTTTCCTCTACTATAAAAGATAAGGATAGATCTATATATATATATATATTTTTTCTTTTCATGACGGCATATCAAAAAAATAATCTAGGCACTGGGAGAGGGTTGATGATTATGGATAATGTCTCTCAAAATCTCTTGGTTTAGATCCGGGTTGGCGGGCGACCGGCCAAACCGCTCCAGACTCGCCAAGATGTCTAGTGTTGTCCGTACATGGTGTTCAACCCGGAAGTAATGGCGTTATATGAGCGGCAGGGGTAGGTGTGTGTGTGTGTGTGTGTGTGTGTGAGAGAGAGAGAGAGAGAGAGAGAGAGAGAGAGAGAGAGAGAGAGAGAGAGAGAGAGAGAGAGGAGTGTTTACTATTAAAGAGAAGAGAGGGTTTTACACTAGTGTTGCCCCATCTCTAAAAAATGTATATAAGTACACTCTATATCTTATGGACCTCAGACACACACATCTATATCGCCAATTTACACCCAAGGTAGCCATTCAATCGACCAGTTTCAAAGTTAGGATGAACAGCTGGATTGACTGTGAGCCAGCTACTGTCCTGTCCGGGACTAGAACCTTAGCTCGTTAGCTTGTGGGTCGCAGCGCTAACCAATGCGCCACAGGAGTTTGGTGTGTGTGTGTGTGTGTGTGTGAAAAGGATAAACAGAAGAAGAGCATATGCAAGGATGACGGGAGTTGATAAGAAATGGAATGATTTAGAAAACAGAAATAAGAATGAGCGTCAAAATGGGTAATGCACAGAGCAAATGAATCGTACTGGGGGTTATTGAATGAGGGACTAGAAAATAGGGAGAATAAGAAAGAGAATCCATGATGAAGAGAGAAGAGTTAGTCGCCAATGAGAAATGACAAATAAACACTGTTCATGAGAAGTTCCATTCACAGTCGGCATATCAAGGTGCAGAACGGGAGCTTCCGTCCTACATTACCTTCCTCTTAAACTCCCATTAGCATCAAAACCCCTAAATCTTTCGCCTTCATCTAGATGCGTTCTCCACACCTTCCCCCCATATGGCACATTCAGAGCATAGAATAATATAATATCCATCCACAGGACGTGTAGAACGCCATTCATAACGTACCAAGATGATAAAAACGTTAATTCGGAACGACAGAAGCTTATTGGGACAATTTGGTCCGGCTAATATGGAGACTAAACCCGCTGGTGGCCACGGTCGGACGGTGTTTAGATGTGATGGAAGAGAGGCCGCCGGCGCCCCCACACACCACTGAGAAACCAACACAGCGACGGAACCCCTTGGCGAGGTGGGGATGTCTTGTGTTGTGCGACGGGGTGTTGATGGTCTGGTGTTCCTGGGTGTTGAGGGGACAGAGATGGATGGGTGGCCACTAGTGTGATGGCCAGAGATGAGTGGATGGCCACTGCTCTGATGGCCAGAGGTAGGAGATGGCCACTGCTCTGATGGCCAGAGGTGGGAGATGGCCACTCGTCTCACAAGCCAGGCGTGGAGGGAGGTGGAGGGGAAGCCACTGACGTAGCAGGCGTGGGCAGCAGCATGGACACCAAAGGGTTCACAGAGACAGAGATGACTTGGAGTTTCTAGCCACAGAGAGGTGGCTCGTGGACAGCGTGTGGGAGGAGTGTGGGTAGTGTGAGAGCGCAGAGCAAATAGCGTGTGGGGAATCACTCCAGCCACCACCACCTGCTAATGACAGAGCTGTTGGGGCGGTGCTGAAGATGGTATCTTGTCTGAGGTCACTGCCCGTGTCCCGTAGACCACTGTCACCACCTGCTGGGTGCACCTACTGCTGTGGTCGCTGTGTCTGTTCCCGCACCTCCTACTACGACACCTCGGGTTTAAGATCTTTCTCTCCCGAGTGTAGGGAATATACAACACCCCCGTCACAGGCTGACCTCTACATGGGCATGTCTGGCAATGAGGTAAACAAGAGATCAGCTAAAGCAAACCTGGTGTCTCAGTGAGTCTTATTTTTTCTCACGTTAGTCGATGCTTCCTCTTTCTTTCCATTCTTCACATGTCATCGTTTTCAGCTTTCGTGTCTTTTTATCTTGATTTCTTCCCACTTTCTCATGTACTCCTCTTAATCACACGCACTCCTTCCCTGCATTTACCACCCATACACGGCTTTTACTGTCCAGCGTTGATCCTTCCAGCATTCCGTCACTAACGATGAGTTAAGTGATAACATCTGGTCGTTTACCTCCTAGGTAGTCTTCGGGGCTTAGAGAAAACGCTTTTTTTTTTTTTTTAACCAAGTCCAAATCGTCGCAATTTTGAGCTAAGGTTTATGGACCTCAATCTTACCACAGGATATTCTTCAAACGCTCGAATAATCTTCAGTAATCAGGATGTTCAAACACTCTCTCTGATCTATTTTAAACATCGCTTTCGGTTTAAGATTCTTATTTTATATCTTATTCCAGTAGGCAATACCGTGTGTCCTTAATCCACACATTTTGGGGTGGAAGTGGGATCCTGCTGAGACTTTGTGGCAAATGGGTTAAGAACAGTTTCGCGATGGCTCGAGTGTTATGACACACTTGGCTCCATAACTCCACTTGTACTTTTAACAAAACATATCACCACCTCCAACCTCACTGTAGGAGACACCGAATGCGAGACGCTTCATAACTTTACGTCATCGTACGCCAGATGGTAGACGTCACGAACGGATTGACGAACGACATATTTGGACATTATTTTTTTCTTTTTTCTGGAGGTGAGGATTCGAGTGTGTGTGTGTGTGTGTGTGTCGCACCTTGGTGGAAGGCGCGCCAAGACCCACACTGCTAAGATGCTGCTTCTGTTAATGATTGCGTGCAGCGTGGGCATCCGTGCGTGCGAGTGTGTGTGAGTGTGTGTGTGTGTGTGTGTGTGTGTGTGTGTGTGTGTGTGTGTGTGTGTCCTGGGAGATTCTCTCGTGTGAACGTCGTATAATTCACCTGTATTTTAATTCATGGTAGAATGGTCGACGTAAATACAACAGGTAAGAGTCGTGTGGGTTTTTTTTTTATTATTTTCTTTTTTTTTTTATTTAGTGACTTATGGGTCCCATGCCCGAGTCCAAGGACAGCTACGAACACGGACGTGACCGTGAAATGATGCTTCTAACCATGTACGTACGTACGTACACACACACACACACACACGCTCTCTCTGTCTCTCTCTCTCTTACTCTCTATCTATCTATCTATCTATCTATCTATCTATCTATCTATCTATCTATCTATCTATATATATATATATATATATATATATATATATATATATATATATATATTCGTATATACTATTCGCCATTTCAGGTTCAGTCGAATATTCTTAGTAGGTCCAGTCGAATATTCTTAGTAGGGTCAGTCGAATATTCTTAGTAGGTCCAGTCGAATATTCTTAGTAGGTTCAGTCGAATATTCTTAGGTTCAGTCGAATATTCTTAGTAGGTTCGGTCGAATATTCTTAGTAGGTTCAGTAGAATATTCTTGGTAGGTTCAGTCGAATATTCTTAGTAGGTTCAGTAGAATATTCTTAGCAGGTTCAGTCGAATATTCTTAGTAGGTTCGGTCGAATATTCTTAGCAGGTTCAGTAGAATATTCTTAGTAGGTTCAGTCGAATATTCTTAGTAGGTTCAGTAGAACATTCTTAGCAGGTTCAGTCGAATATTCTTAGTAGGTTCAGTCGAATATTCTTAGTAGGTTCAGTCGAATATTCTTAGTAGATTCAGTCGAATATTCTTAGTAGGTTCAGTAGAATATTCTTAGTAGGTTCAGTAGAATATTTTTAGTAGGTTCAGTAGAATATTCTTAGTAGGTTCGGTCGAATATTCTTAGCAGGTTCAGTCGAATATTCTTAGTAGGTTCAGTCGAATATTCTTAGTAGATTCAGTCTAATATTCTTAGTATGTTCAGTCGAATATTCTTTGAAGGTTCAGTCGAATATTCTTAGTAGGTTCAGTCGAATATTCTTAGTAGGTTCAGTGAATATTCTTAGTAGGTTCAGTCGAATATTCTTAGTAGGTTCAGTGAATATTCTTAGTAGGTTCAGTCGAATATTCTTAGTAGGTTCAGTCGAATATTCTTAGTAAATTGTCGAATATTCTTAGTAGGTTCAGTCGAATAGGTCAGTGGATTCGACCTATATCCGTCGAATATTTCTGGTGGATTCAACCTGTCAGTCGAGTATCTTTCTGAATTCGACTCATCAGTCGAGTGGTTTTCCCTTTTTTGTGTGTGTGTGTTTGGCTTCGAAACACATGTCGAATATCCTTTATGGATTCGAAGCTTCGAAACACATGTCGAATATCCTATATGGATTCGAAGCTTCGAAACACATGTCGAATATCCTATATGGATTCGAAGCTTCGAAACACATGTCGACACGTGTCGAATATTTGATTCTTTTACCATTATGTTCTTTCTCATTTGCGGATGTACCAGTATTTTGTAAGTCATTTACGAGCTACAATAATCCTAAGCCGTAGGACAGATAACACCTGTAAAC
Organism: Panulirus ornatus; assembly: GCF_036320965.1. Taxonomy (NCBI): domain Eukaryota; kingdom Metazoa; phylum Arthropoda; class Malacostraca; order Decapoda; family Palinuridae; genus Panulirus; species Panulirus ornatus. The sequence continues at coordinate 20,415,582 of NC_092235.1, forward strand.
ATGTAAATTACATTCAGCCAATCGTAGACTGTATTTACATTTTCGTCTCGAGAGCCAAAAGTCTCCAGAGAGCGTTTCAAGCCGTGACATTTTGAAATTTATAGAATTTTGATAAATTTACTCTTTCAGCATTTGAAAATTCTCTCTCTCTCTCTCTCTCTCTCTCTCTCTCTCTCTCTCTCTCTCTCTCTCTCTCTCTCGGCGCGGGTGTTCGACCCTCCGCAAAGTTCGGCGTATCAGATCGCCGAAGCCACTGCCAAAACTAGGCCTCGGAACGCAGCCACTCCCGAGACGCTAACGGGTTGAAGCGCCCACATCCTTGGGGGCTCCTGACTCCTGCTGGAGGGTCCTGACTCCTGCTGGAGGGTCCTGACTCCTGCTGGAGGGTTCTGACTCCTGCTGGAGGGTCCTGACTCCTGCTGGAGGGTCCTGTCTCCTGCTGGAGGGTCCTGACTCCTGCTGGAGGGTCCTGTCTCCTGCTGGAGGGTCCTGACTCCTGCTGGAGGGTTCTGACTCCTGCTGGAGGGTCCTGACTCCTGCTGGAGGGTTCTGACTCCTGCTGGAGGGTCCTGTCTCCTGCTGGAGGGTCCTGTCTCCTGCTGGAGGGTCCTGTCTCCTGCTGGAGGACCATGACTCCTGCTGGAGGACCATGAC